>NC_063194.1:34603370-34608370 GCF_017589495.1 Alosa alosa | reverse complement strand
AAGTGAAAAAAAATCGTTTGACTGAACTTTTTTCAGGCCATAAGTCATACGTTGTTCATATCTACCTATAGAGATAGCACCCCTTTTGCGGTCGCGACCTTTTGGTTTTTAATGTACAAAAAGATGCAAACAGCAAAGTAAAGGGAGTATTCGCCTTATTCACATGGCGGCCATTGTTTAAACCAAAACGAGGCTACAGGGTACACTTACTATATAATTAATGCCACCTACAGGTGAATGCATAGAACATAACAATCCTATGGTTTGTGTACCCTGTAGCCTCGTTTTTAGTCAGCCAAATGGCCATGTGAATAAGGCTAATTGAGTGTTCTTGATTGAGATTGAGTTTTCCTGATGAACAAAAATATATTTTAGTACCATCCCTGACCATTGCTGATTAGCCATTGCTGTTCTTTTCTACTGCAGCAATATTGTAGAAAGGCTTTAACACACTCTTATTTAATTACTTCAGGCCAAAAGTGTTTAAAGGGGAGATTTTTTTCTTGTTAATATGCAATTCAACACCAAGTAAAATCTATAAAATCAAGTTTGCAAGACTTCCCATTTCCTCATCAAAGTAACGAATCAGAACATTCTAGATCAGGGGTCTCAAACACCCGGCCCGCGTCCTGCCCAATTCCGGCCCGCGACGTATGACAAAATAATAATGTAATCCGGCCCTTGAGGCTATTAATTGCGACAAACAACGACACTGATTAAAATAGACGATAGATCCAGGTACGGTGACAAATCTCATTTGTAGGCCTACTCTGCTCCACTATGTGCAAGACATCCAGAGCTTGATTCAAACCCAAAATCGCTGCGCAAAGTTTTCAGGAAATACTTTACACGCGAGAAACACAAAGACGTGCATTTGTAATGACGCGGAAGCGATGCAGGCCATAGTGTTGCAGAAATTGAAGCAGAAATTAAGCAGAAATAGGCCTACATCAAACGTTCACGTGTGATGAAGTCTTAGGTAAGCTGTGTTATTCACCTATTCTAATTCTGAAGGAGAATATCCTTTTGGAGATTATGATCGATCGTCTATGACAGTGATCGTCACGGTGCGTCTGTGAATAGAGGTGCGTGTATACAACGGTGTCCACTAAGCATACCATGCTTGTTTCGACCCTCTGCCCAACATAGCTTGGAGGTTGCACTGGTAATCGTGATGATAGTGTCCGTAATTGATGTGGTACAGACAGCAGGGCTAGTAGAAATAGGGCTCTAAAGAACTACAAAGTCACCCGCAATATGATGCGAACTTCTGGGTAGGCTACTGCAGATTACCCGCGATAGGAACTGTTTGACCAGAATACTTTATTGTAGGCCTATATTGTAGTAATCTATTACTAAACCACAACATCTTAGGTGTTGGTATACATCTTAGGTGTTTTCCTGTTAATTTGTTATGTGGGTAATATATGAAAAAAGGAAAGTAAACCTGCTTAAATATGTTCATCCAGTATTTACTGAAAGGTGCATAATTTGAGGTTCTTGCCATCCAGTGACAAATTAGATGGGTAAATTTACCCCCTCCATAAACTTTTGTTTTACTCAAAGATTTTTACATTTACAGTAGGACTTTATCTCTGACCACTTTCAAGCCATGGCCTTTTGAAATTTTGATATAAAAATCCAATGGTGTTGCTTTCTTAACCCTGATGCCTAGTTTGCCAGGTTTAAAAAAGTTATGAGAGGAAATATTTTTATTTGGTGTGAAACACACACACATATCTGTTTTTATGTTTTTCATTTATTTTATAATTTGTATTAATATTTATTTTATCATTATTTTATTTATAAGCTAAGGTTGCTAGCACAGGTGTCTAAAACTAGATAAAAACACTTGCACTTTCTGTTTGCAGTTTTGTGTGGTATTTGAAAAAAAGAACATTGCATTTTCAGAAATAGCCGGCCCTCCAATCAGATGACGTTGGCAGAATTGGCCCCCAGCTCATTTGAGTTTGAGACCCCTGTTCTAGATATTGTTCATATTTCCATTTGTTGCCTCATCCGCATTTAAAGAAAACATGGTAATTTTGAGTTTTACAGACAACTCAGTTTTCCAATGAGCAGTCTCTCAGTCTGTGTGTGCTCATGCAGGTCTGCGCATTTGATAACGACAATCTGGAGACGGTGCTTTTGTCTTCAGCAACAGATTGTATAAGGTTGACAAGAGGTTGCGACAGGTCGTGGTTTAGCTATGAAAGAACATGCGAGCCTACTTTCTAAACGTAAAACGGTCAGCCATAGATAAACGTAGCCTACCTCTGTCGTGGTGGCTAGTTGCACCAGGCAGGGAAGATGTCCTGAAGTGCACAAACGTTAACCTTATGGCGGTCTTCTGATTGGTGGCGTGCTAAAACGTTTTCTTATTGCATCCATAAACAATTTTCTTGCAGCAAACTGCGCAAAAGCAAACCCCTGGCACTTTAATTTCTTTACACCATGGCTTGTTAGTTCTCCCCCGTTTCCAACAGCTGCCCATCTCCATTTATTTTTTAACTTTTGACTTGCCTTCCTTTAGCAACCACGCATCCATGACAGCTAGTGGCCTTGCCAAATAGACGCACACAAATCATGACGCTAATATGCGAGGTTCTGGTAGGCCTACTGGTTATGGTTTTGTGCTATACATTAATAAAATTTTATAGCAAAGTTTTAAGTTGACTATTTTAATTGTATGGTTATTTTTTCAACATACACTCACAACCTACTGTCGTTAAACGTGAGGCCTAAGCAAAATAGGCTACAAGGCTGTCTGTGCGTCACAAACAGACTGACCCCCTTACTCAACAGTTCGCGATGATGACAGTGATATATTTTTTATTTTTTATGCTAACACGCTCAGTCAAAACCTTTAAATCGCAAATTGTGAAAACATTGTTGTACATGTCATAACAGACGGGATAATAAATTGCATAGGCTACGGTTTATATTGCGTTGCTTTACACATAATGTTAGTTGCATTGATTAAAAACTGTAACAATAATAGTAGCCTACATCGGGTGGCTTAGCAGGCTATCTGTTCAAGTCATAGTTGACACCCAAAATGAATGACCTCCCCTGACAAGAGTTCGCGATAGTAAGAAATTGTCTACATTGATGCACGGAAAGAACACAGCCCACGCTTCTTCTCCGAATTCGCATTATAGAGCTCACAATATCATATCCAAAAAGTTAAACGGATTGGCCAACCTCATCAGCTGTCTCTAATGTGTCACTATAATCCAACTTTTAGACTGTTATAGTCCTCCATACGTGTTCTTTTTTTTTTAAGCAAACGCCCGAGACAAGTGTGTAGCTACAACATTAAGCGAAACTCATGGCTGACGTAGGCTATCTTCTTGAGCGGTCACTGATTGAGACACAGAAAGTTCTCAAGAACACTATTAGGTCTTTAAACATTTACCATCACACACATTAATTCATCGGACCTAATATTTGTAGTTGCCTACAAAAGGAAAAGAAAAGGTGATAGTCCCCCCCCCCTCCTATTTTTTTTTCTCATCGGATCTGCATCGATCTCAAATATGACATTTCTAAAATCAAATTGACGGAAATCCGTCCTACGACGGAGAACTTTAATCATTGAGATAGACTTGAATGCATATTGCTAGGGCACCAGGTCATGTCATGTAAGGAACATGGTACTGCAAATAAACGGAAACATAGTCTACATTGCAGGGCGACTTCAACTTTATTAATTTATGGTGAATAGATGTTACACTACTGTGCACAGCCCCATGCTTTTCTGACAAGGCAATGCTAGCACATTAGCAGCGGTTAGCTGACTATGCTAACGTTAGTTATCTACGAGTCTCCTCTAAGTGACAATCATTTTGTACACAATGCTGGTAGTGCTGAGAACAATAAACAACCTTGTTTATCTTACTTGCATTGAGTTGACTGTTTGGCTTAATCCATAGATGTGGTGGAGCACTGTTTCATTGTGGTTTGCTAAGGATTAAGTTTAACCCTTTGCTTAAAATAGGGGAGAGCTGGGAGGAGAGAATTTAATCTAATTTAACATAATTACAAAAAAGCATATTCAAGATTGAAAACCATTATTCTGTGTATCGTTGTTGCGTTAATCCCACACGTCGTTTGGCCGTCCTTTTTCACTATACAATCCCATAAAGCCTGAAAAAACAAAATCACAGTTCCCAATGCATTTGTATGGAGCCGTAAAGTGAAGCTGTCGGAGTTTGTCTACATGTGCGGCTACATTGCAAGCATTCCCACACGAACGTCTTAAAATGACAGGCACTCAATTAGACACTGCTGAACTTTATTGAATTCTACCTCTGACTAAGAATGCATTACTTTGCACTTGTATAGTCTTTTATTTTGTAATCTTAAAAGCAATAAACGTATATTGCAATGTTAAAGAATTCATGTTTTTTCATTCAGATATGTAAATAAACATGTATAAATTGCTATTAGTGAATTAACCAGTTACCACTATTTTAAAAAATCGTTTCTGTTCCGGGACATAAAAAAAATATAAAGTTTCTGGTTTCGTTTTTGTTCCTAGCAAAATGGCAAAAGTTTCTGGTTTTCATTTTCGTTCCATGAACCGGTTCAAAGCCTGTGTGGGTGTGTGTCACACCCACTGAGGAAAACGCCATGGTGATGGGAACGGTACGTGTTAGAGTTGATGAGAGAGCTTCATGTTGTGATAAGCGTCTGGTGAAGAGTGCCATTTAGAGAGTTCTGAGTCATGGAATGTGGAATGCTACATGTTGGAATGTGTCAGGAGTCACAACAGGTTAAACAGCTTTGCTATTTCATCTTCGGATCTTTTAATGGAAAAAGCTGTAAGCTGTGTGTGTGTGTGTGTGATGTGTTCATGAGGGGGTGGTTGTGTGGGTGTGTGTGTGCACCTATTTGAGGAGTTTCCAGACTAAATAATTCTAAGAACATAGTTCTATGTGGTAGGTGTGTGTGTGGGTGTACAGGGTTGGTGTGTTAACTTAGGTGTGTGTTAACTC
>NC_063194.1:34583370-34600870 GCF_017589495.1 Alosa alosa | reverse complement strand
TTCGGGGCAGGGTTTTTGCCTCGAGTAAATTTTTCAAATCGAGTTCTTCGAGTAACTCGATGAATCGTTTCAGCCCTATGTGATGCCAAAAGCTGCATGGCATTAATGATCAGTGAGGTGTGGGGTGTGACTCCGAGGACAGTGTGTGTTTGTGTCTCAGGACCTGTGTGTGTGTGTGTTCTGACAGGAGTGTAAGAGCCGCTGCTGTGATGCACTCACCTGTCGCCTGACGTCCGGCTCGGTGTGTGCCGAAGGAGCGTGCTGTCAGGACTGCCAGGTGAGCCCCAGTGCATGCTGGGAAACCCCAGTGCATGCTGGACCCTTCCGCTCCCTCTTGACTCAGGCCCATGTAGCTGCGCTCCTCTCCTCAGGCCCATATAGCCTCCTCCTCTCAGGCCCATATATGCAGGCCCATGTAGCTGCGCTCCTCTCCTCAGGCCCATGTAGCAGCGCTCCTCTCCTCAGGCCCATGTAGCTGCGCTCCTCAGGCCCATGTAGCTGCGCTCCCTCAGGCCCATGTAGCTGCGCTCCTCTCCTCAGGCCCATGTAGCTGCGCTCCTCTCCTCAGGCCCATGTGCTTCCTCAGGCCCATGTAGCCTCCCTCAGGCCCCGTGCCCTCGCTCCTCAGGCCCATGTGGCTCCTCTCCTCAGGCCCCGTAGCAATGGCTCCTCTCCTCAGGCCCATGTAGCTCTCCTCCTCAGGCCCATGTAGCTAAGCTCCTCAGGCCCATGTAGCTCCTCTCCTCAGGCCCATGCTAGCTCTCTCCTCAGGCCCATGTAGCTCCTCTCCTCAGGCCCATGTAGCTCCTCTCTCCTCCAGGCCCATGTGGCTCCTCAGGCCCATGTAGCTCCTCTCCTCAGGCCCATGTAGCTGCGCTCCTCAGGCCCATGTAGCTCCTCTCCTCCGGCCCATCCTCCCTCCTCCCCCCCGTAGCTCTGCTCCTCAGGCCCATGTAGCTCCTCTCCTCAGGCCCATGTAGCTCCTCTCCTCAGGCCCATGTAGCTGCGCTCCTCTCCTCAGGCCCATGTAGCTGCGCTCCTCTCCTCAGGCCCATGTAGCTGCGCTCCTCAGGCCCATGTAGCTCCTCTCCTCAGGCCCATGTAGCTCCGCTCCTCTCCTCAGGCCCATGTAGCTGCGCTCCTCTCCTCAGGCCCATGTAGCTGCGCTCCTCTCCTCAGGCCCATGTAGCTGCGCTCCTCAGGCCCATGTAGCTCCTCTCCTCAGGCCCATGTAGCTCCTCTCCTCAGGCCCATGTAGCTCCTCTCCTCAGGCCCATGTAGCTGCGCTCCTCAGGCCCATGTAGCTCCTCTCCTCAGGCCCATGTAGCTGCGCTCCTCAGGCCCATGTAGCTCCTCTCCTCAGGCCCATGTAGCTCCTCTCCTCAGGCCCATGTAGCTCCTCTCTTCAGGCCCATGTAGCTGCGCTCCTCATCAGGCCCATGTAGCTCCTCTCCTCAGCCCATGTAGCTGCACTCCTCCGGCCTCAACTGCCCTGTGTGTGTGTGTGTGTGTGTGTGTGTGTGTGTGTGTGTGTGTGTGTGTGTGTGTGTGTGTGTGTGTGTGTGTTGGTGTATGTATGTATGTATGTATGTATGTGTGTGTGTGTGTGTGTGTCTGTTTCGGTGTGTGTGTGTGTTTCAGTATAAGGTGGCAGGAAGTCAGTGCAGAAGGTCTGAGAACCAGTGCGACCTGCCTGAGTTCTGTAACGGTTCCTATGCGTTCTGCCCGGGCAATTTCTACCTGATGGACGGACTGCACTGTGACAACGCTCGGGCCTTCTGTTATGAGGGGCGCTGCCAGACCTACGACTACCAGTGCAAACACCTGTTCGGCCCAGGTACACACACACACACACACACACACACACACACACACACACACACACACACACACACACACACACACACATCTAAAACTATATCCCTGACACATATTAAATGTTTGACCCATGACACAGATTTCATATGATCTGTGAGTAGTTCCCCTAGCACTCCCATTCAAAAGCCATTTGAAGAATTTGTCGAAAAACTTGACAATGGGTCAATTTTAAAAGTGGTGCTTCCGTCCAAATTTTTTTACATTTTTTTTTTTATATATTACGTTGCCTACTCTCTGATATGTCCATATTATTTTATGCAGGTCTCTAGACTTTATTCTTGCACTGTTGCACTGTTGGACTTACTCATTTGCACCATCACCATGACACTCACTCACACAGAGCACCTTACCTTACTATGCACAGAGAATCACAGGCTCAGTTCCTGCCTCAGTCATTGCAAGCGCCTCTGATTGATTAATCACCACTATGTGGATACTGTTTTTAGAATTGATTTAGATTAAGTGTTAGTTAGTATAATTTGTATTTTAGTATATTTAGTATATTTTTATCTTCTACTGTCCTTATTGCTTAGTTGTGTTTTTTATAATAAATACTTTAATTACTTTTTTCTGCTGTTAGTGAATGTGTGTGTGATGTCTGTATGCTACTGAGACCTTGAATTTCCCCTGGGGATCAATAAAGTATCTATCTATCTATCTAAATTATGCTTTTAAACAAAAGTTTGACTCGGGTACATTCATAAAAAGACCCTAGGTTGCATTTTGGTGAGTTACGCTTTACGCTTTGTTGACTCCTTCTGCCCCCCCCCTCTCTCTCCTCTCTCTCTCTCTCTCTCTCTCTCTCCGTTCTGTGTCTCTCCATCAGAGGCCACTAAAGCAGATGACCGGTGCTTCAGTCATGTCAACACCAGAGGCAACGAGTTTGGCAACTGCGGCTTCAGTGGCTCTAAACTGACCCCCTGTGCTGTGCAGTAAGTCCTCTAGACTAACCCCCTGTGCTGTGGAGTAAGTCCTCTAGACTAACCCCCTGTGCTGTGCAGTAAGTCCTCTAGACTAACCCCCTGTGCAGTAAGTCCTCTAGACTAACCCCCTGTGCAGTAAGTCCTCTAGACTTAGAGGCCGTCTACACGACACCGCCGGGTGGATATACTCTTACCGCTTTCACACCTTTAACGACTCGGCCAAGAAAAAACCTGCGGCGTGTACAATACAGAGGTGTAACCGCTAAATGTGCTGTAGTGCATATGCCAGACCAGTCGATGGCGCCGCTGTGCAGAAGCTTCACAACAATTTGAATCGCGTAGAAGAAAACATTGTTGAAACAGTTTGTTAAGCCAGAGAATGTCTAATAAGTGCTCTGGTTAAGCCGTCGCATGAAATAGACTACAGACAATTCGGTTTTCAATTAAACTGTTAAACTAATAAAGTTCATTTTCAAGGTATGTGACTGCTATGTGAAATTGCAAATGCTTTGCCTACGCATTAGGTCTGAGCACCACTGGAGAAAAACACTAACATGCAGTAAGCTAATGTTTAACTAAGTTGCTTAACGCGGTGCTTCTAACTTAGCCACTAAAGGCTGATAGGCTACATTGTGCACATAAATCATGACAGGGGAAAGAAAAACATTTTAATATGATAAATAAATGGTTTTGGTTTTGTTTTGACAAACAGCGCATCGGTCAAGTGCTGTGGCTATGTCGCCATAAAGTTGCCGGCTTCGCGACCTACAGGCGCCTACACCGAGGCCATTAGTCGGGCGGTTTCAAAAGTTCCCACCGGGCCGGGTTTCAAAGCTATCGGTTTCAGTCTCCTAAACTGCCGCCGCGTGTACATGCAAGACGAACCGTTAACAAAACCTCACCGGTTTCACAAAACCGGGCGGCGTTGGTAATCGCCCCTAACCCCCTGTGTGGAGTAAGTCCTCTAGACTAACCCCTGTGCTGTGGGTAAGTCCTCTGGAAACTAACCCCCTGTGCTGTGGAGTAAGTCCCCCGACTAACCCCCTGTGCTGTGGAGTAAGTCTAAACTAACCCCCTGTGGAGTAAGTCCTCTAGACTAACCCCCTGTGCTGTGGAGTAAGTCCTCTAAACTTAAATTTAAATACATATGATATTGTTAACACTCACACTAAAGCATTCCTACAAGACACAACACAACAGTTCAAATGGGTTCATTAGAGAAACACAACACAACACAACACCCAGTGCATGCTGGGTACACCCTGATATGCTGCAGGACATTTCCACTCCATATTCCCTCTCTCCATATTCCCTCTCTCCATATTCCCTCTCTCCATATTTTCTTTCTCTTTCTCTTTCTCTCCATACTCTCTCTCTCTCTGCTCCGTATTCCATAGCAGTGGGGTCCAGTAGTCATGATCCAGGTTGACTAGACTGAGCTTGTGAGCTTGTACACTTCCTTGTTAAAACCTGCTGGAGGTTGTTTTGGTTGACTGCTGTGTTTGGCTGCATTGTTACCATAGAAACGTGATGTGCGGAAAGATCCAGTGTACCGGCTTCGACTCGAACAACCCGCCCAAAGGCGTGATCATCAGCATCGAGACGCTGGATAAGGGCGTGGTCTGCAAGAACGCACATCATAATCTGGGCACCGACGTGCTCGACCCAGCCTACGTCAACCAGGGCAGTGTGTGTGCCCCTGGAAAGGTGTGTGTGTGTGTGTGTGTGTGCCCCTGGAAAGGTGTGTGTGTGTGTGTGTGACCTGACCAAGCACATTTGGCAGGATGTTTGTTGTGTGTGTGTGTGTGTGTGTGTGTGTGTGTGTGTGTGGCAGGATGTTTGTTGTGTGTGTGTGTGTGTGTGTGTGCGTGTGTGGCAGGATGTTTGTTGTGTGTGTGTGTGTGGCAGGATGTTTGTTGTGTGTGTGTGTGTAATGTGTAATGTGTATGTGCTTAGGATGTTTGGTGTGTGTGTGGCAGGATGTTTGTTGTGTGTGTGTGTGTGTGTGTGGCAGGATGTTTGTTGTGTGTGTGTGTGTGTGTGTGCGTGTGTGTGTGGCAGGATGTTTGTTGTGTGTGTGTGTGTGGCAGGATGTTTGTTGTGTGTGTGTGTGTGTGTGTGTGTGTGTGTGGCAGGATGTTTGGTGTGTGTGTGGCAGGATGTTTGTTGTGTGTGTGTGTGTGTGTTTGTGTGTGTGTGGCAGGATGTTTGGCCAGTTTGAAGGGTCCACCTAAAAACTCAAAAAGCCAAAATAATACAACATTTGAAACAACCCAGGGGGAGTAAGGACCCCCTCCTTGTTTTAGGCCAAAAAACCTGATAAAAAAGCCCAAAATTGCATAAAATGTGGACGTCCCTCCTGCTGTCAGATTTAAACACAGCAAAGTAACAATCCATGCCATCAAAGGTCCATCCAAGGTTAGTTTAAAACTGGAATTACAAGGCGTAAGGTGTGACTGGTGCCAGTCCAGGACTGCTTGTGTCCACTATCACATGCCTTTTGAATACCCAAAAAAAATAGCAATATTCAACCTGAATATCTCCGATGACCAACCTCCTTTTTTCAAAAAAATTTCTGCACATGAAAGGGCCATCTGTGGACTTTATAAATCAAAAGAAAAATGTTCGGCCTTTTTATTATTTTTGTCGCTGTAACCGCCTAAATAGTAGGTCATTTATGGTGGACAAATGGAGATATTAAATCACTCTTTTTTATAGTTTTCATACTGTACATACCTGTATTGAGATTCTTCTGTGTGTGTGTGTTTACAGGCCTGCCTGAGCTTTAAGTGTGTGAATGACTCGGCCCTGATTCAAGACACCACCTGCACTGCCAGGAGGCATTTTTTACGCAACGGGTATGACATCACACAGGTTAACACCTTAGAGTGGTCATGATGACATCACACAGGTTCACACCTTAGAGGAGAGGGCGAACATCTACTATAAGAGTGTTTTTTTTATACAATTATGTGAACCGGTATTTCCACTGTGGCATAGCTAGGCTAGTGTAGAGGCGGCATTAGGCTAACGTATGGATACTTCCACTGTGACATAGCTAGGCTAGTGTAGAGGCGGCATTAGGCTAACGTATGGATACTTCCACTGTGACATAGCTAGGCTAGTGTAGAGGCGGCATTAGGTTAACGTATGGATACTTCCACTGTGACATAGCTAGGCTAGTGTAGAGGCGGCATTAGGTTAACGTATGGATACTTCCACTGTGACATAGCTAGGCTAGTGTAGAGGCGGCATTAGGTTAACGTATGGATACTTCCACTGTGACATAGCTAGGCTAGTGTAGAGGCGGCGAGAGGTTAACATATGGAAGCCTATTCCAGACATACAGAGCATTTGCATGTGGGGAAATGAGGGACTCCTTATCAATCAGGAAATGAAGAAACAAAATAGGCTGACAAAATTATCTTCTGCCCTTATTTTGTGTGTGTGTGTGTTCCTGTATGTGTATGTGTGGGGCACTGCCACTGTAATGACGGCTGGGTGTGTGTGTGTGTGTGTATGTGTGCAGGTGTGTAATAACGAGGGGCACTGCCACTGTAATGATGGCTGGGTGTGTGTGTGTGTGTGTGTGGTGTGTGTGTGTGTGCAGGTATGTAATAACGAGGGGCACTGCCACTGTAATGACGGCTGGTGTGTGTGTGTGTGTGTGTGTGTGTGTGTGTGTGTGTGTGTGTGTGTGTGTGTGTGGTGTGTGTGCAGGTGCAGGTGTGTAATAACGAGGGGCACTGCCACTGTAATGATGGCTGGGTGTGTGTGTGTGTGTGTGTGTGTGTGTGTGCAGGTGTAATAACGAGGGCACCGCCACCGTAATGACGGGCTGTGTGTGTGTGTGTGTGTGTGTGTGTGTGTGTGTGTGTGTGCGTGCAGGTGTGTAATAACGATGGGCACTGCCACTGTAATGACGGCTGGGGTGTGTGTGTGTGTGTGTGTGTGTGTGTGTGTGTGTGTGCGCAGGTGCAGGTGTAATAACGGGGCACCCGCCACTGTAATGACGGCTAAGTGTGTGTGTGTGTGTGTGCGCAGGTGTGTAATAACGAGGGGCACTGCCACTGTAATGACGGCTGGGTGTGTGTGTGTGTGTGTGTGTGTGTGTGTGTGTGTGTGTGTAAGAGCCGCCGCAGGTGTGTAATATGAGGGCACTGCCGTAATGACGCTGGGTGTGTGTGCGTGTGTGTGTGTGCGTGAGCGTGTAAAAGCGCAGGTGTAATAACGATGGGCACTGCCACTGTAATGACGGCTGGGGGTGTGTGTGTGTGTGTGTGTGCAGGTGCAGGTGTGTAATAACGAGGGGCACTGCCACTGTAATGACGGCTGGGTGTGTGTGTGTGTGTGTGTGTGTGTGTGTGTGTGTGTGTGTGTGTGTGCAGGTGTGTAATAACGAGGGGCACTACCACTGTAATGACGGGGTGTGTGTGTGTGTGTGTGTGTGTGTGTGTGTGTGTGTGTGTGTGCGTGCAGGTGTGTAATAACGAGGGGCACTGCCACTGTAATGACGGCTGGGTGTGTGTGTGTGTGTGTGTGTGTGTGTGTGCAGGTGTAGTAACGAGGGGCACTGCCACTGTAATGACGGCTGGGTGTGTGTGTGTGTGTGTGTGTGTGTGTGTGTGTGCAGGTGTGTAATAACGAGGGGCACTGGCACTGTAATGACGGCTGTGTGTGTGTGTGTGTGTGTGTGTGTGTGTGTGTGTGTGTGTGTGTGTGTGTGTGTGCGTGTGTGTGTGTGTGTGTGTGTGCAGGTTTGTAATAACAAGGGGCACTGCCACTGTAATGACGGCTGGGCTCCGCCTCGCTGTGACCGCGGAGGACGAGGAGGCAGTGTGGACAGTGGCCCCGCCCAGATTGGTATAAACACGCCCCCGTCTCCTGGCCCCTCCCCCTGCATGTAGTCTTGTCTCTGCCCCCTCCCCTTTCTGTGACCTCCAATCAGATGATACTCCCCTAACCTTTCCCACAGCATGTGTGTTCTGTTTCAGTGTGTTCCCCTGTCGTGTGTGTGTGTGTGTGTGTGTGACGTCTCTGACCACTCTCAACTTTGTGTGTGTCTGTCTCTCTATTTCTGTGACATCTCTGACCAACGTTAACTGTGTGTGTGTCTGTTTGACCACCCTTAACTCTGTGTGTGTGTGGGTGTGTCTATTTGACCACCCTTAACTGTGTGTGTGTGTGTGTGTGTGTGTGTCTCTGACCACTCTTAACTCTCTGTGTGTGTGTGTGTGTTTGACCACTCTTAACTCTCTCTGTGTGTGTGTGTGTGTGTGTGTTTGACCTCCCTTAACTCTGTGTGTATGTGTGTGTGTGTGTTGTCCCCAGACCACTCTCTGCGTAACGGGCTGCTGATCTTCTTCCTGCTGGTGGTTCCTCTGCTGGTGCTGCTGGTGCTGGCACTGCTCTACGTCTTCAGACGAGACACCCTGGAACCCTGCCTCAGACGAGTCCACTCTAAACCCAACAGGTACACACACACACACACACACACACACACACCCTGGAACCCTGCCTCAGACGAGTCCACTCTAAACCCAACAGGTACACACACACACACACACACACACACACCCTGGAACCCTGCCTCAGACGAGTCCACTCTAAACCCAACAGGTACACACACACACACACACACACACACACACACACACACCCTGGAGCCCTGCCTTAAACGAGTCCACTTCAAAACCTACAGGTGCACACACACACACACACACACTGGAGCCTTGACTCAAAGGAATCCGCTCCAAACGCTACAGATACATACACACACACACACATCAGGGTTTCCATTGTCCGGTAATTGCCGGACATTAGCCGGAAAAAAAATGAAATGTCCGACAAAATTAAATGTGTCCGGTCAAACTCTCCGATTGAAATTGGCTGGAAAATTATGTTTCCCACTGTCCCACAGTGGAGACAAGACATATTTTACCAGTCAAACTCTCCGATTGAAATTGGCTAATAATGCCGTCCCTCTAACACAATCTGAATTTGAGAATAAGCCTAAAATGTAGGCCTATAATAAAGCAAGAATACGTCCTTTGGCAATGTTTTAAAGGAACAGGCTCTACCGTTTGAAAGTTATTAAACAACACGCATATGCTGCATTTCAAATAAAACGTTGAACAACGAACAAATGTATGAGACTGTTGGCCAGCCCCAGGCAGACTAGCCTTAAAAGCTTTTTTCAGAGGCCAGACGCGATGGATGATGGTAAATCGGTAAGGCCTGAAGCCTCAGCTGCTCGGTCAGCTCCACCACCACCAGAGAAAAAGCCGAAGTGTCGGGCGTAGACCTCTCTGTCGGAATCAGTGTCGTTGGACGTGAAGGTGCAGGGTGCGCGGTCACACCAAGACACCTGTCATTTTCCGTGTAGACAGACCCATGGCTACACTGGACATGCAGACAGACCCATGGCTACACTAGACATGCAACTGTGTTCTGTTCCCAGAGCATGCTTTCTCTGTCTATGATCTGCAGGGTTAGGGCCTCCTCGATGAGGAGATTGCTGGTCTGCGGATAGGCCTACTTTGCGGCACAATTGAATGGTATCGCGGACCGAAAGAAAAATAAATTAAAAATTTTCCAGAATAGGAAATATTACTTAATTTAGTGTTATCAAATAAAGAGGCATACAGTATCATTAGGGGGTAGTGGTGTGAGCGCTCATTCAATGTGTGTGCGCATCTGCGCAAGTGATACTGTTGAACCACTGGAATTAATGTGGGTAACAAACAACGTAGCCTATTTAAAACAATGAACGAAGCAGATTCTTGCTGTCCATGAAAACAGCATAGAGACTGGCTAGATCTTTAAATTGACACTAGTTAAGCATTTTTAAGTTAGGCTAATGAACATGTTGCATTCTATACAGCTTGATTATGTCATTCTTTAAGCTACATAGCCTGTCTCCAGTTTTCCTCAACTTGACTAATTAAGAAGCGACAATAGAAATACAAAAGAAACCTCTGCCGGTCACTTTGACCGCCACCATTTTTCCCAGGCGGAAACTCACACACAGACACACACAGACACTCACACACACACACACTGGAGCTGTGTTTGTTTGTTTGATTGTTTGTTTGTTTACTCCTGCTGTCTGCCCGTACACAGGCCAAATGATGCCCCATCCCAGGCTAATGGCAACCCGCAGAGAAGCACCTCCCCTCAAGCACCCACACAACTCGCACCTACCAACCCACAGGTACACACACACAACTACACACACATTCACACACACACACACACACACACACACACACACACACACACACACACACACACACACACATACACACGATTGATATGTGTGTGTGTGTGTGTGTGTGTGTGTGTGTGTGTGATTGATATCCTGGACACTAATGAATAGTCATGTGTGTGTGTGTGTGATTGATATCCTGGACACTAATGAATAGTCATATGTGTGTGTGTGTGTGATTGATATCCTGGACACTAATGAATAGTCATGTGTGTGTGTGTGACTGATATCCTGGACACTAATGAATAGTCATGTGTGTGTGTTTGATTGATATCCTGGACACTAATGAATAGTCATGTGTGTGTGTGTGTGTGTGTGTGATTGATATCCTGGACACTAATGAATAGTTGTGTGTGTGTGTGATTGATATCCTGGACACTAATGAATAGTCGTGTGTGTGTGTGTGATTGATATCCTGGACACTAATGAATAGTCGTGTGTGTGTGATTGATATCCTGGACACTAATGAATAGTCTGTGTGTGTGTGTGTGATTGATATCCTGGACACTAATGAATAGTCATGTGTGTGTGTGTGATTGATATCCTGGACACTAATGAATAGTCATGTGTGTGTGTGTGTGATTGATATCCTGGACACTAATGAATAGTCATGTGTGTGTGTGTGATTGATATCCTGGACACTATTGAATAGTCATGTGTGTGTGTGTGTGATTGATATCCTGGACACTAATGAATAGTCATGTGTGTGTGTTTGATTGATATCCTGGACACTAATGAATAGTCGTATGTGTGTGTGTGTGATTGATATCCTGGACACTAATGAATAGTTGTGTGTGTGTGTGTGATTGATATCCTGGACACTAATGAATAGTCATGTGTGTGTGTGTGTGTGATTGATATCCTGGACACTAATGAATAGTCGTGTGTGTGTGTGTGTGTGATTGATATCCTGGACACTAATGAATAGTCATGTGTGTGTGTGATTGATATCCTGGACACTAATGAATAGTCATGTGTGTGTGTGTGTGTGATTGATATCCTGGACACTAATGAATAGTCATGTGTGTGTGTGTGTGATTGATATCCTGGACACTAATGAATAGTCATGTGTGTGTGTGTGATTGATATCCTGGACACTAATGAATAGTCATGTGTGTGTGTGTGATTGATATCCTGGACACTAATGAATAGTCATGTGTGTGTGTGTGTGATTGATATCCTGGACACTAATGAATAGTCGTGTGTGTGTGATTGTGTCTCCTCCAGCCGTTTCCCCCGTATGTGTCCGAGTCAGCAGTCAGGTACGAGTCTCACTGCCTGCCTGTCTCTCAGAAAGTGTCACCACACTGTCTCTCTCTCTCTCTATCTGACCAAAAACCAAAAATATGAATTCTATTCGAAAGGTCCAGCTCTAAAGACTAGGGGTTTTACTTTTCAAAAAAGTCTCTGCGTTACACAGGTGTGTGTTACAAAGTCAAAGTCTGCTTTATTGTCAATTTCTTCACATTCCAAGACATACAAAGATATCAAAATTATGTTTCCCACTGTCCCACAGTGGAGACAAGACATATTTTACCAATTAGGTCCACAGACAAACATAACATTCAAGTAAACAATAAAAAGTAAATAAGAAGGCACATACAATGAAGAAATAAGAGCAGCACATTTTGAAATTGTGCAATTGTGCATAGACAGTCAATATAATAGTGCAAAAGTCAGGCCAATAAATGGCTGAGGTAGTTCTGTTTGACCTAAGTATGCAAGTGGCATAGTGGTGCAAGTTATGTAAGAGCAGCAGAAGTGTGTTCAGAAGTGTTTTCAGGACAACAGGACAACAACAACAAGTTGCAAAGTGTGCAGGTGTACAAGTGGAGTAGTGCAAGTGGAGTAGTGCAAGTGGAGTAGTGCAAGTGGTGTAGTGCAGGAGGGGAGTGAAGCACCAATAATCCTTCCAGCTGTGTTCACTATGCGCTGCAGGGCTTTCCTGTTGTATTCAGTGCAGCTTCCACCCCACTACTCAGGTGTGTTACTCAGGTAAACTACTCAGGTGTGCTACTCAGGTAGACTACTCAGGTGTGCTACTCAGGTGTGCTACTCAGGTGTGCTACTCAGGTGTGTGTTACTCAGGTGTGTTACTCAGGTGTGCTACTCAGGTGTGCTACTCAGGTGTGTTACTCAGGTGTGTTACTCAGGTGTGTGCTACTCAGGTGTGTTACTCAGGTGTGTTACGCAGGTGTGTTACTCAGGTGTGTGCTACTCAGGTGTGTTACGCAGGTGTGTTACTCAGGTGTGTGCTACTCAGGTGTGTTACTCAGGTGTGTGTTACTCAGGTAAACTACTCAGGTGTGTGCTACTCAGGTGTGTGCTACTCAGGTGTGTGCTACTCAGGTGTGTGCTACTCAGGTGTGTTACTCAGGTGTGTGTTACTCAGGTAAACTACTCAGGTGTGCTACTCAGAGTCCCAATTCAGCATGACATGGCGGAGACGGACCGTGTGAGCCAGGCATAAGAGGCAGAGGGATGGAGCTCTCTCTCTCTCTCTCCCTCCCTCTCTCTCTCCCTCTCTCTCTCTCTCTCCCTCTCTCTCTCTCTATCTCTCCTCTCTCTCTCCTATCTCTCTCTCTCTCTCTCTCTCCCTCTCTCTCTCCCTCTCTCTCTCTCTCTCTCTCTCTCTCTCTCTCCCTCTCTCTCTCTCTCTCTCTCTCTCCCTCTCCCTCTCCCTCTCTCTCTCTCTCTCTCTCTCTCTCTCCCTCCTCTCTCTCTCCTCTCTCTCTCTATCTCCCTCTCTATCTCTCTCCCTCTCTCTCTCTCTCTCTCTATCTCTCTCTCTCCCTCTCTATCTCCCTCTCTCTCTCTCTTATATTTATGTGTCACCAAAGGCATACATACATACATAAATGCATTAGAGATTAACAAACGTGTGTGGTGTGTGTGTGTGTGCATGATGTCCTCTGCAGCTATGACCCCTGGCAGAGTGGAGAGGATGCTGGATCTGCTGCTGCACCACCTCCGAGGCAGCAGGGGCCAGGAGCCCCCCACCCATCCCCCCAAACACCTATAGTGACCTCACCCCCCCCCCCCCGACCCATCCCCCCCAAACACCTATAGTGACCTCACACACACCCCCCCCCCGACCCATCCCCCCCAAACACCTATAGTGACCTCACACACACACCCCCTATGGGCACCTATAGTGACCTCACACACACCCCCCACCCATCCCCCAAACACCTATAGTGACCTCACACCCCCAAACACCTATAGTGACCTCACCCCCCCGCCCCCCGACCCATCCCCCCCAAGCACCTATAGTGACCTCACACACACCCCCCCAGAGCCCCCTGACCCATCCCCCCCAAACACCTATAGTGACCTCACACTCACACACACACCCCCCAAACACCTAAAGTGACCTCACACACACACCCCCAAACACCTATAGTGACCCCCCCTCCACCACCACCACCAACACCCACAAATAAACCTGTCTGCAGAAGGTTGTTTTGGTTTTGAATAGTTTGCTTTAAGTTCATGATAAACAGTATGGCCAACATTGAAGAATGCTGTTTAACAGGATTAAGTGTGTATGCGTATATGTGTGTGTGTGTGTGTGTGTGTGTGTGTGTGACATCAAACATCTGTGTATGAAGGAAGAGTAATGTTTACCAGTGTGCTACATCTTCAGACTGGAGATTCATGTGGATAAATATGACTTGTATGTATTTGCAAATAATTTAAATCCAAATTTTATGGTTACTGATATTAATGTAATGTCTGCATGTACGATGACTCATTTAATTATGGAATCATGCTGTATGTATCTTAATGTTGACAATTACGAAGTATTAAAATGTTATTTTGTACATGAGCTCTGTGGCATTGACTTCATTGCAGTTACGATGTTCAGCAGTCTGTCCTGGAGACTTGAGTGCTTCGGCCCTCTCGCAAGTCAAAGCTATACTGCACTCTAGTGTTTAAAACTGGAAGTATAATTCATTGCGCTTCAAAAGTCTCGATGTGGGACAGTATTCTATTCAGACAGAGACAACGTGTTCTAAGCGGGGTTTCATGTTTTGATTTAGAATTTCGCACTGATTCATTGAAGATTATAAGGCCACGGAAAAAAGCATTAACATTAATGCATTTTTAAATCAATTCAAGTGCGATGATGTAGATGCTAGGCCTATAACTTCTTTTATATCATAGAACCTTTAATAATTGAAATTGCGTCAAAGTCACGTAGCCTTAATAGAGTTTGCGTAAACGTAGACAAACATCAATGAGAAAGGGATACGCGATCATTAATGGCGGACAGGAGGACTCGGAGGACCAGAGTTCCGAGTTGGATGTATTGTACTGGTTGTGTCGGAAATTATCTGACAGACATTCTCTTTATAAGTGTCTTCGGGTTGATATAGCCTACTTCATCTTCATCTATTATTTTTTTTTATCTTCATCTATTATTTTTTTCTTCATATTCTTCAAACGGTTCAGGATGCCGTCTACCCGGGATGAAGCCATGCTACTAAAGACAAAAGGATATGAGGAGGGACTCCCATGTCTTGCACACCACACGCGCGTCAGCAGCCTCAGAACACGTAACACCAGCGAGGCAGAGCTGGATGGGGACATCCGACCCACACCACCGCTGTGACCCACACCACCGCCATCACGAGACGCTGTGACCCACACCACCGCCATCACGAGACGCTGTGACATAAAACTCGCCAAAAACGTCTATTGTAGGGCAATTCCATGGACAATTATTTTTTTTGTAACATCCATAACGCCAATAAAATGTGATGGTAGGCTATGGTATGATGTGAATGATTACATGAAATTTGAGCATTTTCTATGTTTGGCTCAAGAATATAAATGAGAAAAAATGCACAAAAAATCATTCACATCATACAAATCCCAAGGCATTTCACTGGCGTTATGGATGTGACAAAGTCCATTTTCCGTGGAATTGCCCTGTAGTAAAGTTACCATAAAAGTAAAGAGACCCTAGCCCAGTGGTCCCCAAACTACAGCCCGCCACCTCATTTTGGGTGGCCCCCCAAAACATGTCCGTAGTATAGAGCATCCGGCCCGCACGAGAGTAGCCTACAACATCGTCAAACTAAAACCTCCGCAATTTCCCCCATTCATTCTCTATGGCGAGTCTTAACAGTACACATGTAATACTCTTTTTGTCCACCGGTGGTTGTTTTGGCGCTGTTTTGCGTTTGCCATCGAAAACGGAATGAAATGTAGGCCTACCTGCAAACAATGTAAGTGGCCTATGCTGACTGCATCAGTGCTCAAAGTATTTTAAAAGTTTATCAATTAATTGTTAATAACTAACTAACTTCTATTCAAGTCATATTTCTGGGACTTTCTGGGATAATTATTTCTATTTTTTATTCACTCGTTTAAATGTTCATACAAAGTTCTCATCAGGTGACTGAAAGTTAGAAAGGTGGTCATTTCAGACCACTTCAGCACTTCATAAAATTCTCATAGTTTGAGAACTTTACATTATTTGTAGGATATTCACAACTTGAGCTGTGTATGCAAAGACACAGAATTCGGAGTTCACATTATTATTATTTAATTTTACACTGATATGGCATGATGACAATATAAACACAGCTAACAATGGTATTAAATTGCAATAGCCTATGATTAAATGTAATAGAATATTCAACTAAGGTAGACTGCTGTTGTTCACAGCACTAAGCTATTTATGGTTACTGATATACAACTACTCCGAGTCTCTGGCTCTCTCTTGGAGACAGGCATATTGAGCTGGCCCTCGGAAGAAAACGTTTGGGGACCACTGCGCTAGCCCAAGCAGCCTTCTGATAAAATAGTAAAATAGTGATGTAGTAGGCTGGATACCCATACGAACTTTCGGAGGGTAGTAGTAGGTCCTAAGTCTGAAAAAATATGTCATTGTCTTAACAGCTTTGGTTGGTGCATGTCGCACGTGGTGATGGAAAGGGAAAGTGAGGGGGCGGGTGGCGGGAAAAGCACGTAGCCTAGCAGTGCATCTCGGACCGCACGTAAGCTCCTCACCCGCGCGCTCAGGTGAATCATCATTTATAGAAGGGCTTTAAGCGCGAGGCATCCGCGCGGGCTCTGAGGCTGGGAGAGCGCGTGAGCGTTGAGTATGGTCCAGACGCGCGAGCCACCGAGGAGCTGACATCCAGACACCACTCAGGTAGGAGAGCCTCTCGTGCATCACACAATAAACCGGCGAAGTCATGCAATTACGAGTCAGTTGTTTTAAAGTTTAAATTGCAGCAACAAAATAATGTGGGCAGTTTTTTTTATTCTGAGTTTCAGAGTTAGTGCTGGATTTGCTTTGATGTGGACAATTAAACTGGTTAATTCACCATTTCAAAATATACATAGATTATGCAAAACACGTGCTGCCTGGATATATTAATGTAATTAAAGTCTAAGCAATCTGGAGAGGGCCGAGTGGGCGTCCCTGAGCGCACGTGTCTGGTACCTTAACATTCCATAACAACCCAACAGTTTCCTTTCCTCGGCTCCGCTAGTGTTCAGCACCTGCAGGCTATGTTATGTATGTTAGAGACTTGCTGTTCTCATCCCGCGCCGGTAGGCTATGTTTATGTAGGTATGTTAGAGACTTGCTACTGTATGTTATCCTCCCGCTCTTCCGTTCTTGCGTGTCATCAGGACAGTTTACTTAATCCGAGGCTTTCCGAGTATGATTTCGGGCTCAGGTGGTTTTGGATTTTTTTTCTCCGTCCCTTCAGACACGTCTGCGGGTAAAGTGGTCATTATCTCATTAACCGAAGGTGACGGGGGTCGTGAGCGTTCATTCGAACATCCGCTAGCTCATTACAGTCACGAACACCCTGCCACGGTCTCTTCATAATGTTTGGCAAAAAAATAGGACTTCTGTCTCAGTCAAACAGGGCTTCTGTTTTCATAATGTGCGAAAAACCCACATTATGCTACTGACACAACTGTTTTACTCATTTAAATCCTTGTGCTTCGGGCATGTGTTGTTTGTGCTTGTTCAGGAGGAAGTCGGTCACGTTCATCACGTAGGCCACCGGGTCTCGGCGCATCCCGATCATGGGATAGATCAGGGCGAGCGGGCGCACTGCCCTGTACTTAACCTCGCGCCATCTGCCGCGGGCCGCGGGAGCGGGTGGGTTTACTGGGAGACTTGACACTCCAGTAAACGGGCTAAGAAGACGGCGACTCTTGCGCACGCAGTGTTCAGCACTATAGCTTACTGTTTTTGTTCTGCCTGCCTAACTGAGAGCTGTTGCAGTGGAGCATGCAATCATTACCCAATTACATGCATGCACACACACACACACACAGATATACACACACACACACACAGTGGGATGAGGAGTGGGGATGAAGTTTAGGCTGTGCCGTTCAGACACACAGCCAGGAAGAGATCATCTAGAGAAGAGAGTGAGAGTGTTTGTGTGTGTGT
>NC_063194.1:34550870-34578370 GCF_017589495.1 Alosa alosa | reverse complement strand
GTTATGAGTTCCACCAATAAATTGACGTTCCCGACTCGGTTAGAACAAAAAAATACTGTTCCCGGAACGGTTAATTTCGTTCCTATCAGCTGTTTAATGATATAGAATTAAGTCACATCCAGCTTAAACCAAATGTAATAATATTACAACCATTATTAAATAATAATAATTATATTATTAATAATAATAATAATTAAATAGGCCTACAATTATTTCAAATGTGTAGTTTATTGTTAAAAGAAAATGTCCACACAAACGTAACAACATGATTAAGACACGTGGTTATGCCACTCGGGCAACAACAAATTCCAACTGTATGGGGAAAGGCCATCCAGTAGGCCTACTCATACCGTAACAAGCCATCTGTGCATTAGGCAAACAGAGGTGTTGGCACCATTTAGCCAAATGTTAAGCTAGTCCATCATTAATGTGGAGTCGACAAATATAGCTATTGTTATTGTGTTTTTTGAAGGGCGTTTTAATTAACGATGGATCGTAATTTACCCTTATTTAAGATGTGGAGTGGAGACTTTGTAATCCACCACTCTTTCTCCATACAGTCAGCGAATGTCTGATGTGATGTCACACAGGAAGTGAACCTCAGCCCGTCATGGTAGCGTCTTGAGGAAAATAATTACTTTTTTTTTTTGCAAACGAAAACTTTGAGGAGCGAAATAAAACCGGTATTAACGGTTAGCATTATTTTAAATAAGTGTTCCTGTTCCAGAACATAAAAATAATAACGTTTCCGGTTTCGTTTCTGTTCCCTGTAAAATACAAAAAGTTCCCGGTTTTCGTTTTCGTTCCTTGAACCAGTTCAAAGCCCTGACTGTAACTGCCCCATGCTAATGCTAATGTAATACCATGTGCCCTCAGTGTCTGTACTGTAACTGCCCCATGCTAATGCTTATGTAATACCATGTGCTCTCAGTGTCTGTAACTGCCCCATGCTCTTGCCCCCAGGCCCTCAGGTGACCAGCTCTTGCCCAGGGAATCAGGGAGGAGTGGCTCCAGACTCGGGCGGCGGCTCAGACTCCCGGGCGGCGGGCCGGACGTGGGGGTGGGCGGTGCTCTTCGGCTGCTTCGTCATCACGGGCTTCTCCTACGCCTTCCCCAAGGCCGTCAGCGTCTTTTTCAAGGAGCTCATCAAGGAGTTCCACGTGGGCTACAGCGACACCGCCTGGATCTCCTCCATCGTGCTCGCCATGCTGTACGGCACAGGTAGGGGGCGCTGTGCTGTATGTGCTCTACGGCACAGGTAGGGGCCGCTGTGCTCGCCATGCTCTATGGCACAGGTAGGGGGCGCTGTGCTCCATGGCACAGGTAGGGGGCGATGTGCTCTATGGCACAGGTAGGGGGCGCTGTGCTCTATGGCACAGGTAGGGGGTGCTGTGCTCTATGGCACAGGTAGGAGGCGCTGTCAGGCTCCTTTAGTCCTTTAGACACGGAGGATGCCACATACAGTACAACCCTACTCTACCCGTGTCATTGTCTCCAACAGTGCTCTACCGGGCCGCGGGACATTCCTAACCGGGCCGTAGCCTGACATGAGTTTAAAAAAAAAAAAATTGCAAACCAAATGAACTCAATTTAATTCACAATAATGTCACGTTTTTACATGGCATAGGCCTATATGCAGTTGTTTGATTGCACGCATGTTTGCATTTCGCAAGGTCTATTTTCTTACGTCTGTCTGTCCCGCCTTCAACACTATATATTCCCTTCAGCGCTGCGTCAGCTCACTTTGTGACACCGTCACATTAATTTAAGTGTTCCTTTACATTTATTATTGCACAGAACATAACTTTGATTTTCTATAATGTTTATGTATGAGGAATGATATTCATATGTATATCTGTGTAATATATGTATTGTCCACTGTGGTTTTGGTAAGAATGTGGGGTGTCTCTTTAAGGCCTCGGCCGCCCGCGATTGCTATGACCACGCATACAAGCTTACTTAGGTGGGTGCGTCGGGTGTTTGGGGGTTCGGTGGAGAGATTCAGCAAGTGCAGGGGTGTTTGAATACGTGGCGCCAGTATTGTTTGCTGCAGCTACATAGATATAAAGCTAGTTCCCTTGGGTTTGAGAGCTCTTCAAACACGTCTTAAGAGACTGCTTTAATGGAGGAGAGGAGAGAACATTGTGCAACTGCATAGACTGTAACTCATATGCGCGTCTCCAGCAAGAGGACGTGCCCGGACCCCAAACTTCAACCCGGCGTGTTAACGTTGCTTTCGACGTTCAACGGATCTGGTGAGATCTATCTCGTTTGAGTATTTTTTGGCGTGGTATACCACTGAATCAGCGCTTGACCTTTTGCCTTTTTTGTTGTGGATTATTTATTTTTCGCTGCGCTCCGACAGAGGATTATTTTCGCTGCCTACCTGTTTCCTGGTTGGAATATAAAGACTATAGCGCGATCCTGGGAAAGACCTGAACTTTTCCTTTAGTTTGGACTTTTAGTTTAATTTTGTGGACTGAGACAAAGGGGGGGGGGGGATTCAAGTATTGTGTGGTTGCACGGGATAATTGGTGCAATAATAATATACTGCGCTAAGCGCATCATTCAATTCAACTGTTTGGTGCGTCTTTTCTTGTTTGTTCAGCGCCGTCTGAATATTTGTTGGTTGTTGTGTGCTTTATTAACGGCAGTGTACCTGCTCTTATGCATATGTGTTTGTGTAATAAGGCAAAAAGTATTTGTGACAGTATTGAAGTGTTTTGTTATTGTCGATTACTACTTTCATTCCCAAGAACCCCTTGTGCGTTTATAGTAACACAGCTGTTTAAAAAGGACGTAAAGGGCTGATTGTTACAACTTCACTTGATCAGTTCTTCGCGAACGGTAGTGTCACACGAAGTTAGCTAAACTGCTAGAATGAGCAACAAAAAACAACAATCTTTAGAGCATTTCTTTGGAAGGGGTAGTGGGGAAAAAAGACCCACTGATGATGGTAGTGAGCCAGATACCTCAAAGAAAAAGAAGGGGTCATTCAATAGGAAATATGACGAGTCATATTTAAAATATGGTTTTGGTAGAGACCGGTGACTTCGCATGCACCAAGTCCTTTATGTGTGGTATGTGGTGATAAGTTGTCAAACGAAGCAATGAAACCATCAAAGCTAATTCGACATCTAGAGTCCAAGCATCCTACACTGAAAGACAAACCCCTTGAGTTCTTTGAGCGTAAGAAACGCGAGCAAGAAGGACAAAAACTAGTGCTTAAAGCAACCACATCGGTGAACGTGGCTGCGCTAAAAGCCTCATACTTAGTGGCTAGTCGGATTGCTAAATCTAAGAAGCCCTTTACTATTGGGGAAGAGTTAATTCTGCCTGCTGGTAAAGACATGTGCAACGAACTCCTTGGGGAGGCTGCAGCTAAAAAAATAGCTCAGGTACCGTTTTCTGCAAGCACTGTCCATAGGGGAATTGATGACATGTCAGAGGATATTGAGGCACAGTTGTTAGAGAGGGTGAATGGGTCACCGTGGTACGCTATCCAAGTTGATGAGTCAACTGATGTTGAAAATAAGGCAATGCTGCTGGTGTTTGTCCGGTACATATTTGAGGAGGATGTTCAGGAGGATTTGTTGTGTGTGCTGTCACTTCCAACGAACACCACAGCTGCAGAATTGTTCCGGGCTTTGGATGGTTATGTGTCTGGAAAATTAGACTGGTCTTTTTGTATTGGCGTATGCACTGATGGGGCTGCAGCCATGACCGGACGGCTGTCCGGTTTCACTGCAAGGGTTAGAGAGGTTGTCCCTGACTGCGAGCCCACACACTGTATCATTCATAGGGAAATGCTGGCTAGCCGAAAACTGTCGCCCGAGTTGAATGGGGTATTAACTGATGTAGTTAAAATGATCAACAACATTAAAGCACACGCACTCAACTCTTGCTTATTTGAGCAGCTCTGTGACGAAATGGATGCAGAGCACAAACGCCTTCTCTTGCACACAGAGGTCAGATGGCTGTCAAGGGGCAGGTCACTGGCCAGAGTGTTTGAGTTGCGAGAGCCGCTACAGAGATTTCTTACAGAAAAAAAGTCACCGTTAACTGCATTTTAGTGATGAGGACTGGGTGTCAAAACTCGCTTACCTGTGTGACATATTCAGGTTGCTTTATGACCTCAACCTGTCACTCCAGGGGAGAATGACGACTGTCTTTAAACTGGCAGATAAAGTCGCCACATTTAAAGCCAAGCTTGATTTGTGGGGACGACGAGTGGACCGGGGTGTATTTGATATGTTCCAAACAGTAGTGGGGTTTTGGGAGACTGAGGCAGGGCCCTTTCTCTGCGCAGCTGGTGCGCTGATCACCTTGTTGCGCTTTCAAATGAGTTTGAGCGTTACTTCCCATCCTCCAAAGATCCACGGCAAACCAATGAGTGGGTCCGCAACCCATTTGTCAATATCCCGAATAGTCCTAACATGTCAGCGCAGGAGGAAGAGCAGTTGATCAAAATTGCAAATGACGGTGGTCTTAAAAGTGTGTTTGAGCAAACCTCTCTGGCGGGTTTTGGATTAAAACCAAAGCAGAATATCCAGAGATAGCCGTAAAAGCTGAAAAACGTTGCTACCATTTCCCACCACGCACTTATCTGAGGGCCGGTTTTCGCAATGACTGCAACAAAGACCAAATTGCACAATCGACTGAATATTTCAAACTGAGGGTGTCACTGTCTTCCATCACCCCCAGATGGAACCTTCTTGTTGCAGGGAAACAAGCACAGGGCTCCCACTAATTATTCGTAATGCACGTTTAGTTCCCATGTTTTGTTCCCATATTGTTAGGCATATGTTCACACTTGATAGATGTAGCTTCAAGTTGTTCAACTTTCATAGTTCATAGTTCATATTGTTCAATTTTCACTTCAAGTTCACGTTTTTCACATTGTTAAGAGTTTGTTACCTTCACTGTTCATACATAACTGGAGCTCGTTCTTTTCAAGTAATGCATGCACAACATATGGAACCTGGAACCCCCAAACGCACCCCCGCCCCTGCCGGTCCGTGAAACAAAATTGGGAATTAAACCGGTCCATTATTTTTAAATAAGTGTTCCTGTTCCAGAACATAAAAAATAATAACGTTTACGGTTTCGTTTCTGTTCCCTGTAAAATACAAAAAGTTCCCGGTTTTCGTTTTCGTTCCTTGAACCGGTTCAAAGCCCTGACTGTAACTGCCCCATGCTAATGCTTATGTAATACCATGTGCCCTCAGTGTCTGTACTGTAATTGCCCCATGCTAATGCTAATGTAATACCATGTGCCCTCAGTGTCTGTAACAATGGTCCATGGTACAAAAATACCATGTGGACCCAGTGTCTGTAACAATGGTCCATGGTAGGGGGCGCTGGGGACCCCCCTACAGCACAGATAGGGGGCGCTGTGCTCTACAGCACAGATAGGTATCGCTGTGGCACCTTAATAGGCCATTCACACGTATGTATGTGGTGGAGGCTTTGACACTGACGCCTCTCATTCACTTGTCATGGGCTGGCGTCAGGCTTTGCTCAACGGAATTGTGGGAGCGTGGCGTCACTTTCCTCAAACGTTGAGAAATGTTCCACTTTTCAAGCGGCAGCGCGATAAGCAAAGAAGGTTCTCAAGATGGCGCCCTGAGTTCAGCAGATGAGCCGAGACGGCCGTAATTGCAGATAAACGTCATTTTGTGTGTGTGTGTGTCTGTGTGTGTGTGTGTTTGTGTGTGTGTGTGTGTGTATGTGTGTAAGTGTGTGTGTGTTCTGATGATCTCCCCCTGTTGCAGGGCCGATCTGCAGCATCCTGGTGAACAGGTTCGGCTGTCGGCCGGTGATGATGGTGGGGGGCATCTTTGCGTCTCTCGGCATGATCATGGCTTCCTTCGCCACCAGCATCTTCCACATCTACCTCACCACCGGCGTCATCACAGGTGTGTGTGTGTGTACATGTGTGTTTACGTCCGTGTGTGTTTACATATGTGTGGTCTGTCTTAGGTCTGGGCCTGTGTTTACATGTGTGTGTGTGTGTACAGGTCTGGGCCTGTGCGTTAACATGTGTGTGTGTGTGTGTGTGTGTGCGTCTGTTTACGTGTGTTAACATGTTTTAACGTGTGTGTGTGTACAGGTCTGGGCCTGTGTGTTAACATGTGTGTGTGTACATGTGTGTGTCCCTCAGGTCTGGGCCTGTGTGTTAACGTGTGTGTGTTAGATAGATAGATAGATAGATCGATAGATAGATACAGGGCCGTTTCAAGGAATTTGGGGGCCCCAAGCAAAATGGACATGGAGCCCCCCCACCCCACCCCCCAACGCACGCAAAGCCTACAGGAACCACCGCATAGCCATACCATTTAAGTTCACCCACAGTTTATATAAATACAAAATTTTGACAGTGCAATAGTGCAGTTGCATACATATACTGTGCATTAGTTTTGAACATTTGAACATTTGCAAAAACACCACCGTACCATAAAATCCAATATAAATGTAAAAAAGTGCACAATAACTAAATCCAACATATTTAAACACACACACACACACACCACACACACACACACACACACACACATACATACACACACTCACATTAACATTTTTCAGTTCTCACAAAGTGAGAAAATAAAACACTGCCATCTTATGCAGAAAAAGGATGCATTGTTCAAACTATAAAGAGTGCAGGTTGTATAGCAATTTAAAAATCCAACATAAATACAAGTACACACACACACACACACACATAAGATTAACCTTTCAGGCCATCTTCATCAGTGGGGGTATCCTTAGGAAGGGCCTGAGGGCTGAGAAATTTAAGCAAAGCACCTTGAGGGAGAAAGAAAAGATATGTTAGCATTTCCATATTTTGATATTTAGAAGGGATGCAGCTGCTTTCACAACTACCAATGCTTACTGTAAAAACATCCCAAGCTAATGTTATACATTGACCTAGGCCTACTTGTAGCTTAATTTAATTTAAGCATTTAAGCATTCTGCTGTTTGAGAATTAGACAGACGTACCTGATGCTTTAAAGACAGTAAACAGCTGGCGTGCATGAATACTACTAGACATGAATGTTCCAGTCTGCTTTGATGCACAGAATTTATTGTGTGGTTTTCCTAACCCCCATTTGGTAAATAGATTATCACGGTCGAATAGTTAGTATAGCAGAGAAGCTATGCCACTTTCATCAACACCTATTACAAAGCTATAGCAATGTTATGTCATTAACAGATCACCTTTTCCCCCTTATAAACAGTATGTAACCATATTCTGGAAAAAAAAATTAGATGTTCTAGTTTGTTACAAGCAGCATGGGCTTAACATTTTTTGCTAGGCTAGCCTTCCTGCTGCTGTTACACATTACAGCATTTGTACAAGACAAACAAGTAGAGCTGTTACATTACAGCATTTGTAAAGACAAGTAGAGCTGTTAAGTATGTTACATTACAGCATTTGTACAAGACAAAAGTAGAGCTGTTACATTACAGATTACAGGCTGTTACATTACAGCATTTGTAAAAAGACAAGTAGAGCTGTTACATTACAGCACAAGACAAGTGTTGTAGTTTGTTACAAGCAGCATGGGCCAGGCAGGTAGTTAACATAAACATTTTGCTAGGCTAGCCTTCCTGCTGCGACATTACAGCATTTGTACAAGACAAGTAGAGCTGTTACATTACAGCATTTGTACAAGACAAGTAGAGCTGTTACATTACAGCATTTGTACAAGACAAGTAGAGCTGTTACATTACAGCATTTGTACAAGACAAGTAGAGCTGTTACATTACAGCATTTGTACAAGACAAGTAGAGCTGTTACATTACAGCATTTGTACAAGACAAGTAGAGTGTTACACATTACAGCATTTGTACAAGACAAGTAGAGCTGTTTTATCCAGTGTAATTTATCCCTTATCATTTATCACCACTATCTTGTTTTTTCTTGTCATCCTCTTCTGGCTTCGGGACGCATAACTCCGCTCCTTATGACTGCCGAGGTTTTATATTTTCGCGGCAGCAGCAGAGACCACAAACCTGACTGGCTGGCTGCTGTCAGCAACTACTGAGAGGGGCCCCCTTGAGGGGGATCCCGGTATTGCCGGTAACGGTGTAGTTGCACTTTACTGCATTGACTATCAAAGGGGCGCTCACAGTTTGTCGTTGCATTTTATTTTTAACCAGTCATTGTCTTGGGGCCCCTGGCCAGCTCGGGGCCCCAAGCAATTGCTTGGTTTGCTTGCCTTCTAGCGACGGGCCTCGATAGATAGATAGATACTTTATTGATCCCCAAGGGGAAATTCAAGACTGTTAAGTGTGTGTGTGTGTGTGTACAGGTCTGGGCCTGTGAGTTAACGTGTGTGTGTATAAGTATAATATATACTTTTTTGATCCCATGAGGGAAATTTGGTCTCTGCATTTAACCCAATCGGTGAATTAGTGAAACACAAACAGCACACAGTGAGCACACAGTGAGGTGAAGCACACACTAATCCCGGAGCAGTGAGCTGCCTGCTACAACGCCGGCGCTCGGGGAGCAGTGAGGGGTTAGGTGCCTTGCTCAAGAGCACTTCAGCCGTGGCCCACTGGTTGTGTGTGTACGTGTGTGTGTGTGTGTACAGGTCTGGGCCTGTGGGTACATGTGTGTGTGTGTGTTTGTGTGTGTGTGTGTCTGTGTGTCTCTGTGTGTGTGTGTGTGTACAGGTCTGGGCCTGTGTGTTAACTTGTGTGTGTGTGTGTGTGTGTGTTAACATGTGTGTGTACATGTGTGTGTGTGTGTGTGTGTGTGTGTGTGTGTGTGTGTGTACAGGTCTGGGCCTGTGTGTACATGTGTGTGTGTGTGTGTGTGTGTACAGGTCTGGGCCTGTGTGTTAACATGTGTGTGTGTGTGTGTGTGTGTGTGTGTGTGTTGTGTGTGTGTGTGTGTGTGTGTGTGTGTGTGTGTGTGTGTGTGTGTGTGTGTGTGTTAACATGTGTGTGTGTGTGTGTGTGTTAACATGTGTGTGTGTGTGTGTGTGTGTGTGTGTGTGTGCAGGTCTGGGCCTGGCTCTGAACTTTCAGCCGTCCCTGATCATGCTGAACCGCTACTTCAGCGAGAAGCGTCCGCTGGCCAACGGGCTGGCCGCCGCGGGGAGTCCAGTAGCGCTGTGCTGCCTCTCACCGCTCGGACAGCAGCTCAGCTATGCGTACGGCTGGAGGGGGGGCTTCCTCATCCTGGGGGGGCTGCTGCTCAACTGCTGTGTGTGTGGGGCGCTGATGCGACCGCTGACCGCCCCCAAGCGCCAGGACCAGGAGACGCCAGAAGCCGCGGAGGACCAGAAGGACGCGACGCCGCCCGCTCCGCCGCCCCCCAAGGCCAAGCTGCTGGACTTCAGCGTGTTCCGTGACCGCGGCTTCGTCATCTACACGCTGGCGGCGGCCATCATGGTGCTGGGCCTGTTCGTGCCGCCGGTGTTCGTGGTCAGCTACGCCAAGCACCTGGGCGCCGAGGACACGCGCGCGGCGCTGCTGCTGTCCATCCTGGGCTTCATCGACATCTTTGCCCGGCCCACGTGCGGGGTGATCGCGGGCCTGCGCTGGGTGCGGCCGCGCTGCGTCTACCTCTTCAGCTTCGCCATGGTGTTCAACGGCACAGCCGACCTGCTGGGCTCGTTCGCGCGCAGCTACGACGAGCTGGTGGTGTTCTGCGTGTTCTTCGGCGTGTCGTACGGAATGGTGGGTGCGCTGCAGTTCGAGGTGCTGATGACCATCGTGGGCACCGAACGCTTCTCCAGCGCCATCGGCCTCGTGCTGCTCGTGGAGGCCATCGCCGTGCTGGTGGGACCGCCCTCCGCCGGTCAGTACACACACACACACACTCTCACACAAACACTCTCACACACAGACACGCACACAGACACACACTCTCACTCTCACACACAGACACGCACACACACACATGCACACTCACTCGTGTACACACTCACACTCACACACACACACACACCTCTAACCACACACATGCACACACACTCACTCGTGCACACACTCACACTCATGCACAAACACACACCTCTAACCACACACATGCGCACACACTCACAGACACACGTAACGAAACCAAGATCTGTAACGATATGTGTATCGAAACCAAGATCTGTAACGATATGTGTATCGAAACCAAGATCTGTAACGATATGTGTATCAAAACCAAAATTGCCAAATCCATTAACCTGTGACACAGTGTGAGGAGGCAGAATTGGGACACGCCCCTTCCAGTGTTTCCCGCAGCTTAAAGAGATTCTATGCAGGGACCATATGTAATAATAATATATATAATAAAGGCTAGATGTCTCGTCCGCGCTGCTGGCCAATGGAGGTCGACGTCCGCACCTCGCGGCCATCTTGTCACAGTCAGCTCGCTAACTCATAACATTGTGTTTCAATGGTGCATATGTAATGACAGGGAGTGACCTGAAGGTGGCATTGTTATAGCCTGGGGGCATAGGGCTGCACAGTCCCGCCCACAGCCGATGCCTGGAAGTAAAAATTCAATGCAATTTCTCCATTGACAATTGCGGTATAAGCCATAAAAACTTAACTGCACGTGGTAGACTTAAAACCAGCTACGGCTGTACTAAGCGATTGTATATGCTCATATAGACGCCAAGAGTTCATGGGGCACTAACCTTGTTTTGAGATAAATGCCTTTTATTCGCGATCTCTTGGATAAGTACTTCATTACCCACAATCCCACAATCCCACAGTGATGCCTCTGATTGGTGGAAAGGCCGTTATGGTCATAGTTTGAAACTTTCTCAGCGAAAATTATTGACAAAGATGGCGGAGTATTTTACTGCCTATGGCGAAAATCTTAATGTGATTTAAAACTTTCTTGACGAATATTGGTACTTGTATCAACAAGGATTGTGGTTTATACGTCACACGAACTTAGTCAGGGCCAATACACTATCAAATAGACCACTGTAAATGTTAGTTTAAACCCTCAAACTTTTCAGGTAGCCGACAGGCTAACCTTTAGCATTTCCGACATTGTATGTCATTACATAATGCAGCTAACATTAGCTTACATGCTGCAACACAGGTATGAAATATATTATGTTTTTGTCAGTGTCCAAATGGGTGAAAGCCACTTTAAATCGGGTCACATTATTGACTGTTGTGTGTCCGAGAGTCAGCTTGTGGGTTTTGTAAGGGCCAGCATGAGGGACAAGACCTACAAAGTTGTGGTGAGTTAAGCAGGGAGGTTGGTAACGTTAATGCTGCTAGTTAACATTAGCTAAGCTACTGTAGCCTTCATACTGTATGATTCATATTAATCATTAACCTAGGAATACTTATTCGTGCATTTAATGAACATTTTATGTAATAATTCACGGCAAATTAATAAACTGAATATGGTGGTCCAAGAGCAGACCATGCACCAGTCCATGCATCAGCCCGACTGAGCAGTACAGCATAGGATGACAGTCAGGTATAAAGCACTGCACCATGTTGCTATAACGTTAACGTTAACCGCTTTCACACACACACACACGATATAAAATACACGATGATAAATATAAAATTCAATATCAAAACACTATTATTTACACGATTACTCCTGAAATAACTTTTATTAACTGCACATTCACTATATAAAAATCACTGTTTCGAGGAAAGGGTTCGCGTGGTGTCGCTGGTGTTCAAATGTTCAAATGGCAATATTCGCGCCGTTTCGTCCTTGCTTATATTAGTCAGTGAGGCGTGGTGGTTTATGGGATGAGTAGTTCCTTCGCTCGGAAATGAAAATGTGTACACAGCCTTGTACCTTTGACTTTTTTTTATTTTCTCTTCGTTTTTTCACTCAAAAGGATATGTTGTATGCTTATGAGTTATGCCGTAGCTGGTTAGCCTAGAGACATGCTGTAAAACTCCTTAGATACGGATTTTTCCAAAACGTCAATGGGACAAATGAATGGGAATCTTACTTGCGGCACCTAACCCCATTTTGGCTGTGGGCGGGACTGATCAGCCCTATTGTTCTGCCTTTAGTAGAAGAAGAGATGTATACAGTGTATGTAAAAGTTAAGTTTAATAAACCGAACACTGAAGAACTCACGTGTGTAAGTCGAGTCCAGATTATAGCTATGTTAATAATGTTTGTAAGAAACCAAACCGTTTGTTAATCTGTCAAGATTTCAGCGAGATAAGAGTATTTGTGTTCGTGCAGATCACTCACCTTACATCAGGTACCACAGAGCCCACCAGATAGCTTGCCTGTGACAAGATGGCCGCCGGTGATGCCGTTAGAGACATAGATATATATAGAATGGCTAGATGTCTCATGGCGGAGTCTCCAACGGCATCACCGGCGGCCATCTTGTCACAGACAAGCTATCTGGTGGGCTCTGTGGTACCTGATGGCTCTTCTTCTACTAAAGGCAGAACAATGCCCCCAGGCTATAACAGTGCACCATTGAAACACAATGTTGAGTTAGCGAGCTGGCTGCAAGATGGCCGCGAGCTGCGGACGTCGAGCTCCATTGGCAAGCACATCTAGCCTTTATTATGTATATCTATGGCAGTGACTATGACTATGCATTTCTTTCGCTTTTTGCTCGCAGATTTCTCTGCAGAGCTCCCCCTACAGCTTCAGAGTATATATTTGACGACACTCCTCAATCGGTCAGTCTGCCGTTTCCAGTAATGTGCGGTGACCATACATTTTGGCAGGCAGAAAGCCTTGTCTGACTTTTTTTAATAGCCTATCATTTGGGCTACATTAAAATTACATATTTTACATGACTTTGCTGTATGCTTAAATCACGTCACAGTCAGAAATGTAAGTGGATTAAAATTGTAGATCAGTAACCCGTCAGTTAAATTTGCACATTCTCATCACGTTAAACCAGCAAAGCATAGCAACCGTTGTTGCTATAGGTAAACAAAACCTTGTGTTGTCTGTCTTGCTAACTAACTATCTAATATTTGTAAGTAGTTGGGTTTTATAACTGCAACTCAAAACAGTTGGGTGTCATGGATAATTGTCTGACCACTCGCTGTAGAAATAGGCCTATATTATAGGCTCATTCTGAATGCAGTGTGTGGCCATACATTTGAACACTGTTGCCTTCTCGTTTTTGCGCTGTCCAAAGATGCTATTAAATCCACTAGCTACTAAACCAAGAAAGACATCAGGTTTAGCCAACTTATATTCTAATTTCAACCTCTCAAATTGTTTTTTTTAACAGAAACTCAACACGGTTAACAGGTGCAACACTACTCACCATTTCTTCATCTTGAAATGAAACGATAGGCCTACTGGCGGAATCATTTGAGCAGTTCTAGAATATGACCATGGGGCAGACTACTTTACGACCATACAGGCGTCTTTTAGCGCGAATTGCAATCCTTATTGAAGCCGCCAGGGTTATACGATAAAAATATTGAGGAATGCGATCGTCGAGGTGCCCGCCCCAACATTGCATAACACATTAAACTCAACGAGAATCGCCACCATTATCCAAAAGTTGATGTCAGAGACCAAAAATAGTTGGAAAGCCTACAGAAACTACAGATAATTAATGTGACAATCACATTATTAAAAATAGACTTGGATAGGCACACACACACACACACACACACACACACACACACACACACACACACACACACACACACACACACACACGCACACACGCGCACACGCAGACACACACACACACACACACACACACACACGACACACACGCACACACACACATGCACGCACACACGCACACACACACACACACATATCTGAAAAAGGAAATGAGTTGAGGTTCTGAGCCCATCCCAGAATGTCACCGCTTAAATCTGTGCTTCAGATTTACATATCTGAAAAAGGAAATGTTGCTCTGTGAAGCACTCCTACACACACACACCTCTAACCACATTAAGTTATTAAGTTGCTGTGTCTGTACGTGGGTTCCTGTGTGTGTGTGTGTGTGTGTGTGTGTGTGTGGTTAATTAAGATTATAGTGTTTGTGGGTATCAGTGAGTGTTATGTAAAGAGCTCATAATCTCTCTGGTATTAAGGAACTGAGCCGTGTTCTGGTGGACGAGGTGACAAGACCCTGAAGGACTCCACACCTGTGTGTGGTGTGTGTGTGTGATGTGTGTGTGTGTGTTGCAGGGCGCCTGCTGGACTTCACCAATAAGTACCGGCACCTGTAATTCTCAATAATTAAATATACCCTTCCCGTAACATGTGTGTGTGTGTGTGTGTGTGTGTGTGTGTGTGTGTGTGTGTGTGTGTGTGTGTGTTGCAGGGCGCCTGCTGGACTTCACTCATAACTACCAGTACGTGTTCCTGCTGGCGGGCTCGGAGGTGGTGCTGTCGGCGCTGGTCCTGGCCACCTGCAACTTCCTGTTCATCAAGAAGAAGGAGCCGGAGCTGCCCGCAGTGAAAGAGCGCCCCCCGGAGGAGATACGGGAGCTCAGCTGCGCGCCGAAGGAGGAGCAGGAGGTGCAGGCCGGCCCCAGTGGCACCTCCTCCGCCACCGCCTCCCAGGGCACCAGCGGCTCTAGTGGCTCCGCCTCCCCGGCACTCAGTCCCGCCCCTGTTGCTGAGACGACCACCACCAAGGTGGAGGAGGGGGGCGGGGCCAGCGGGCCGCAGGTGGAACCCGAGTCCTCGCTCTGAGGAAGCGTCTGGTTTCCATGGAGATGAGACACTCCATGTCACACTGTGATGTGCAATATGCAAGTGTGTGTGTGTGTGCGTGTGAAAGAGATAGGAAGTAAAACAACACAATGGTAGCCTAGAAATCTAGACGCACCCTAGCGGCGGCAAATTAATTTGTACATCTAGTATCGAACCATAGGAATTTCTATTGGCTTAAAACCGTGGATGTTCTCCAATCACAGCTTCTATTTCAAGTAGAGAGTCTTAAGGTGGGCTTAACGGGATAACGACATCCCGCGACGGTGAACAACAAGGAAGGTGGCTATGGCTTAACAAAGAGCGGTTGTTTGAATCGGGCGCTGGCGCCAACTTTGGAGGAGTTGGACTTGTGCTTTTCTTTGAAAGTAGAGCAACACAATGCACTTAAGTCATTCCTTTCGAAGAAGGATGTATTTGCCGTTTTGCCGACCGGATACGGATATGGTCGTACCGCTGGCCTATTGCATGCCTAGGCAGTTTGAAAGACAATTCTCTGCCCGCCCCTTGGATTAAGCAGGTGAATGATTCGATTCCAGCCTATACATTTCAATGATATAGGATGGCCCGCCAGGCTAACACAATGGAGTTTTGGTGTAAAACTAGCATGCTAGCTACCTAAAAGGCAAACGTCACTCAGAGCCTTATAGGCACTGCTAGAAGCTTTAGTGAGCTAGCTAGCTAAAAGGCAAACGTCACCCAGAGCCTTATAGGCACTGCTAGAAGCTTTAGCGAGCTAGCTAGCTAAAAGGCAAACATCACCAGAGCCTTATAGGCACTGAAGCTTTAGCGAGCTAGCTAGCTAAAAGGCATGCAGAACCTTGCAAACACCACTCAGAGCCTTCTTGGCAATGCTTAAAGGTTGCTAGCATGCTAACTGGTGTCTTGCTGCGAGTTCTTTCATTTTTTTAACTGCATTGTGCATGTCCTGGATGATTATCTGTCCAACACCTGACCATTGAATTTCTACACCAAAACTAAATGACGGGGATATATCTAGGCAGACTGCTGTAGAAGGGTCTGGTAGGGTCTAGTATCCGGTTCTAGGCAGATTGATGTAGAAGGGTCTGGTATCCGGTTCTAGGCAGATTGCTGTAGAAGGGTCTGGTATCCGGTTCTAGGCAGACTGCAGCCGGATAACAGAGTGCGCACACAGCTGTGTGTCTAGGGTGGGGGTCAGATCAGACGGTCAGAAACCACCATCTCGTGTGTGTGTGTGTGTGTGTGTGTGTGTGTGTGTGTGTATTCAAACCTATGGTTTACATAGAACCTATAGCTACTGTAGTGCGGCAATGCAGTACAACAACAATGTATTTAGTCTTGTTTATTTGCTATTTTGTATATGTATGTATTTATTAATTTATTTATCAGTTCATATTAGATATAGGAATATAGTTGGAATGACTTGTGATGCATTTATTGTATGTCATTTTCATTACTGTGGGCATTCTCCTAGCAGGCAGCTTTATGGTGCGTTACAGCAGTGGTTCTTAACTGTCTCCTAGCAGGCAGCTCTATGGTGCGTTACAGCAGTGGTTCTTAACTGGCTTTGGGACCCACAGTTTCCCATGTTCATGAAGTCGCGACCCATATATTTGTATAGCGATCAAGCCAACAGATATGGTGAGCTACATGCTAAGACGCACAAAGTGCCTGTAGGCCTATTTGTTTGGAACATGCGGATGTTTGGCATTACATTTGTGAAGTCTTCAACTCCTGATGTCACCTTTCAGAGTGCTCGACAGGTTTGTCTGACGACCCTGAATATTCAGGGTCGTAGCCTACTTGCTACCTGGCACATAAACATTGTCTATGTCCATGGCAATGACTGATATACAAAAAAGTCTATCAGAATAAAAGTCCAATATTAGATCTGATAAGGTAACATTGGAAATGGGCAATTTTTATTTATTTATTTATTTATTTTTAACCACAAGCTCCGTGACCCACCCAAAGCGGTTCTGCGACCCACTAGTTAAGAACCACTGTGTTACAGGACCTATGGACCATGGCATGTTCTACACACACTAGTTAAGAACCACTGTGTTACAGGACCTATGGACCATGGCATGTTCTACACACACTAGTTAAGAACCACTGTGTTACAGGACCTATGGACCATGGCATGTTAGGGCCTACACACACAGGCATGGCATGTTAAGGCCTATACACACACACGGGCATGTTAGTCTACCTCACTTGTTTCTTTGTTTTTACTTTGGCAAGGTAACACGTCAATCTGAAGGTTTAATGATGAGTTTGGACTCTGTGATCGACTGCTTTAGCCTAGCGCACCGTACATCTCCCGAGGAGATGACGAAGTTGCTGCTTTAACTCAGAAGATGATGGTCTGATGAAGATGATGGTCTGATGAAGATGATGGTCTGATGAAGATGAAATCAAAACATGTTTTAGGAATAGATGGCCAGAGCTAAGGCCTCCAGCAGCTGGTACACACACACACACACACACACACACAGACACAGAGACTACTGCTAGTGTTTCTGGCAGATACATGCCATTCTGTACAGTGAGGACACGCACATACACACATACACACACACACACACACACACACACACACACACACATACACACAGTTAGGACAGCTGTCTGACATCTTCATGTGGTTGTGCCTTGTCCCTCAGAGGGATTAAATAGTGTTGAGACTGTAGACTTGTAGACTGTAAATAAAGGGACTGTCTTCTTCTCCAACTTGTGTCCTTGTGATTATGTTGGGAGGACTTGGGATCAGACAGACCCATTCTGATAGGACAGACCCATTCTGATAGGACAGACCCTCAACCACTCTTGCCCTCAGCTCTCCACTGTGTGTGTGTGTGTGAGAGATGCACTTTGTGTGTGATGAAGACCACTATGTGTGATGAAGACCACTGTGTGTGTGTGTGATGAAGACCACTGTGTTGTTGTGTGTGTGTGTGTGTGTGATGAAGACCACTGTGTGTGTGTGTGATGAAGACCACTGTGTGTTGTGTGTGTGTGTGTGATGAAGACCACTGTGTGTGTGTGTGTGTGTGTGTGTGATGAAGACCACTGTGTGTGTGTGTGATGAAGACCACTGTTTGTGATGAAGAACACTGTGTGTGTGTGATGAAGACCACTAGAGTGTGTGTGTGTGTGTGTGTGTGATGAACACCACTGTGTGTGAGGCCCTTAGCCTTTGTGTGTGAGTATGCGACGCTAAGCTCCTTAGCTCTTGATAACTGTAAAGATATATTCTATTTCCACTAATCTCTGAAGCCTCCCCATTCCAGTGCTAGCGTAGCCTAGCGTGTGAGGCTAAGACCCACGCTGAGGACAACTAATGGGATCAGGTGATGCCAAGCTACTGTAGTTAGCCTCCACTAGCAGTCTATTCAGTTAGCATCATTTACTTTTAATACTAATATCAGACATGTCCTGGGTCAAAGGTCAAGCCATGCGTGAGTCACCCATCAGCTGTGTGTCTGGCCCAGCTGGGTGTAGAGTGTGTGGGCAGCTAGTCATCAGAGTGTGTGTGTGTCGTCATGTCACGTCCGCTAGTTCAGAGGAAGTGAGAAAACACACTCAATCCTCTTAGTGTGGGACTTACGCACACACACACACACACACACACACACACACACACACCACATACACATACACACACACACACACACAGTGTGGGACTTAAGCAGCAGGATTCAGAGCCTCAATCAGCTGGTGGTCCTGCTCAACACACTGCAGTTACTCTCTCTCTCTCTCTCTCACACACACACACACACACACACACACACACAGCCCCTCCTCTGTACTTGTCTCACACACAAACACACACCTAGCTCAATCTACCACAGAAATAGAAGTCACCCCCCCACACACAAGCACCACTTCATATACACACACACACACCACTCCTCCCCATATATACACACCACTCTCCATATACACACACACACCACCCCCCCACACACACACACTTCCCATGGCTTTCTTGAGCTGTGTTGTAAACACACTCGGGGGCACAGCTCTCCTCTCTTGCCCATGGGGGGCATGAAGTCCAGACCTCAGCGATGGCTCTGGATTGGCCGGATGTGTTTTCTATCTGAACCACCAGCGCCGCTACACCACTGCAGGACACACACAGACACACACACACCTGAGACACACACACACACCTGAGACACCAGTGCAGGAGTAGGAGAGGTGCTCCGCAGCATCCTTCTCATGAACACTCCTGTGATCTCCTTAGCTGCAAAGATGAGCAGCAAGAAAGCTAGTGTGTGTGTGTGTGTGTGTGTGGAGGTTGAAGGTTTGTGTATTTATGCCGTTTGATCTGTAGGTTCCCTGACCATGAGGAGCCCTGTGAACAGAGAGCTAGTGAGAGCTGCTGGTGTGTGTGTGTGTGTGTGGTGAGAGCTGCTGGTGTGTGTGTGTGTGTGGTGAGAGCTGCTGGTGTGTGTGTGTTGGGGTAAGAGCTGCTGGTGTGTGTGTGTTGGGGTGGATGTTATCAGGTGAGAGCTGTTGTTGTGTGTGTGTGTGTTGTTGGGTTATCAGGTGAGAGCTGCTGTTGTGTGTGTGTGTGTTGTTGGGTTATCAGGTGAGAGCTGCTGGTGTGTGTGGTGGTGTGTGTGTGTGTGTTGGGGTTATCAGGTGAGAGCTGCTGGTGTGTGTGTTGTTGGGTTATCAGGTGAGAGCTGCTGGTGTGTGTGTGTGTGGTGAGAGCTGCTGGTGTGTGTCTGTGTTGTTGGGTTATCAGGTGAGAGCTGCTGGTGTGTGTGTGTGTGTGTGGTGTGTGTGTGTGTGTGTGTGTGTGTGTGTGTGTTGTTGGGTTATCAGGTGAGAGCTGCTGGTGTGTGTGTGTGTGTGTGTGTGTGTGTGGTGTTGGGTTATCAGGTGAGAGCTGCTGGTGTGTGTGTGTGTGTGTGTGTGTGTGTGTGTGGTGTTGGGTTATCAGGTGAGAGCTGCTGGTGTGTGTGTGTGTGTGTGTGTGTGTGTGTGTTGTTGGGTTATCAGGTGAGAGCTGCTGGTGTGTGTGTGTGTGTGTGTTGTTGGGTTATCAGGTGAGAGCTGCTGGTGTGTGTGTGTGTGTGTGTGGTGAGAGCTGCTGTTTCAGTGATTAGACTTCTGGCCCCATAAACCCAGGGGCAGGTGGGGGAGGGGCAGATGTCCCAAGGGCATCGGTTCACACCCCAGTTCACGCAGATACATTACGTTGTGTAACGGAGGCCAACTGAGCTAGCGTGCTAGTTGCCCGTGTAAATCCTTACAGCCCTAACCTTAAGAACGCTTCTAACCGCTGAGTTGGAAGCCTGGGCTTTTAGCTCAGTGGTTAGAACGTTCGTCTCCCATGCTGGTGTGTGTGTCGAAGTGGCGGGTTCGAGGCCCGTGAGCGGCGAACGAACCGACCTTGTGACAGTAGCATGAAATGTACATGTGCTATTATATAGTATATATACTCTTTTGATTCCGTGAGGGAAATCTCTCCTATATAATGTAGGCAGCAGGATATATATGATATTCTTGCTGAAAAAACAGCCTGACCAGCTAAAGGTGGTTTGCTGGTTGACCAGCTTGTTTGACCACCCTATGATGGTTGACCAGCTACCATCTCTTGTGTAAACATACCTTCAGCTGGTTTTCCCAGTTTATGATGGTGATTCAACTGGTTTTGCTTGTCGTACCACCTGAAGCTGGTCATTTTAGTTGGTGTTGCTGGTCTACACTGCTGGTTTAAAGCAACACCAAAGAACTTTCCCTCTGTCGCACGCACGCTATTTGTTTATCCAGCGCCAGCTTTGCAAATAACAATGTCCACACACAAGGTAGAATATTTTGCACGATTTATGAAAGTATGATGTATTGCGACATCAGATGCAAGTCAGATTTGTAGTTTCTTATGTCTCATTCCATCGAACTACAGATCCGCTACCCGATCTGGTAAACTTACATAGTGCGGTTATAGCTGATAGAGGGCCGCAAAGCGAATGCAGAAGTGCCGTTCACCCTGTTACAAGTTGATGAACCACTGAAACGATTTTGGAAACATTATTTTAAGGTACAAAAAACTCTTTTTTGTTGCTTTAACTGGCCATGCCAGCTTATGTTGGGCATTCTAGCAAACCAGCACGACCATCTTACACCAACAATGTCAAGCTTGTCAGGCTGGTCACCAGCATGACCATCTTGCACCTGCTGTATCCCACAAGACAGGCTGGTCACACCAGGATGACCAGCTTCCTCAGATGGTCACGCAAGCATATCCACCTGCTGTCCCAACCAGCTACACCAGCAGAGACCAGCAAGAGCTGGAAGAAAACCAGCAAAGACCAGCTAAAACCAGCTACCAGCATAGCCCCTGCCGTGGCGCAACTGGCTGGGGCACCTGTTCGATTCCCACCCCGTGGTCCTTTCCAGATCCCACCCCGACTCTCTCTCCCACTCGCTTCCTGTCATAAAAGGCCAAAAAATATATTTAAAAAAAAAAACAGCTACCAGTATAAGCTGGTTTCTAGATGTTTTTTTCAGCAGGTGTAACGGATGCCAGCTAGCTTAGCTGTGCGTGTGGAACGTTGGTAAACCTCACTCCCCGACGCCTCAAGAGTGCTGCTGGCATGCGAGCCAGTAGCCTGGGCTATTGGCTCAATTGTTAGCACACTCGCCTCCCGATCCGAGGTGCTGCTGTTCGCGGGTTCAAGTCCGAGTGTGTGCAGGGCTGAATCGCGCAGGTTCAAGACAACGCAGGTTACACAGGGATATATAATATTGGCAGCACGCAGCCTGAGGGTGGTGCAGTGGAACAGTCCTTGCCCTTCACCTCCAGAGTCTCAGGTTCGAGGCCTCGCAGGGGCAGGTGGAGCTTCCAGCTTGCTTCCAGCTGCCAAGGTCACCGGTTCAAAGCCCAGCGTGGAGAAGCCGGGAAAAGCAGAGAGGACCTGCTGGACTCACGGAGGACAAAAGTGACACCTGGACCAGGTGTGACAGCTGGGACGGATACAGGTGAGGTGCCTCGTGGAAGAAGATATCGGGGGGCTTACTTGGCCCCCCGAAACTGCCCAGGGGAAACGCAGGGGATTATGGGACTTCTTCAGTGGGCTGACTCTATTTCCTACCAGCAACTTATGCCAAAACAAACTCTTTATATAAGCCTGCCAGTGCAGTTATTATATCTAGTTATAGTATTATAGGCTATACATGTCACACAGCAGTAGGAGGCTCCTCAGTTCACCTCTGATCAAACACACACATACACACACACACACACACACAGAAGTGAACCTGTGACCTGCCCCATGGCAGCCCCACACCCTCCCCTGCACCATCATCACCACACCCTCCCCTGCACACCAAAGCCTGATATCAGTTCCACCATGTGAATAAGCCTGTTGAACTGACTGACTGGTTAATGATGGATTAAGGGACTGCTAACGTAACATAACACAACCACTGGAGGGCACTGTAGAGCCGAGGCTGTGTGTGCTCATGGGCATGTGCTCGGTCTCTGCAGGTGCTCATCATACCTGCCCTGCACACCTGAGTCCTCATCATACCTGCCCTGCACACCTGAGTCCTCATAGGCAACACCCCCACCCCCACCCCTAATTGAACTGCTGGGCAAAGTGCAAATTCTAAAGTCTAACTAACGCTAGCTTACAGTTTTTTCTGAATACTTAAACACTAACCGTGATTCTTATAGCACAATTTCTAAAACTATTAATTTGTATAGCAAAACCACTTACTGAGTTTGCAAAACTAAAAACACAAACACTGCTTTGCACTCAGTTTGCAATTTTGTAACACACACTTTGCACAACTGTAGGTACAATCCACTGCACAGCACTCTTTTTGCGGAACTGTAAACACAACTCACTGCTTTACACTCAATTTCCAAATGATCAACACACTCCTAGCAAATCTATACACATGTATGACTATTATTTACACTATTTTGCCAACTCTCTGGCACACTTTCTCATGTAAAAACTGTTTTAGATAATTAGTTCACTTTGCAATCAGCCTAAGCACTATAAATAGGCCACAGGTCATGTACAATGGGTACAATGGAGGGAGCAGGAAGAGTGAGAAGAGTAAGAATTAGAGGAGGCTGAAGAATAGGACATGGAGGTGAAGAAGTAGGAGGAGGAGGACACAGAGGTGAAGAAGTGAGAGGAGGAAGAGCAGGAAGAAGAGGACGCAGAGGTGAAGAAGTGAGAGGGAGAGGATGACAAGGACAAGGAGGTGAAGTTAGAGGAAGAGGACAAGGAGGAGGATGAGGAGGGGGAAGAGGAAGGGGAAGAAGAGTAAGAAATAGCCCTTTTACAGGCAAATAAATCAGTCCACATGTGGGGATATTGACCAGGCATCATGTCAGGCCTGGACATGGCAGTCCAGAAGATATTTTCCCCGGTGCCTTGGACTAGAGGACATTGCATGTGATGTAGACGAAATTTTGAGAGACGGCACGATGTAGACTGATTTTTTTTGTCTCAGTGAATATCTAGCTGGTATTTTGACTTAGAAAAACACACCTGTTTGTTTTGATGTGTGTAAATAAACACCAATACTTGAAGTTTGGATCCCTGTATGTTTACAGAACTATGACAGAAGTATGAGCTCAAACTGACATAGTCTACCTTGTGCACAGAGAAAGCAAAAGCCAGATGTGTTTTTTATTCATACCATCAGTGTGTAGTTGGCACATTGTGTGCTTATTATTGTGATGGCTTGTGTTTACTGTTCAATACGAAATAACAATTTTTACGAAGGTGTGAAGAGTTAAGCAAGGTGTGTTAGCTTTTGCAAGAGAACTACAATGTTTTGCTGATTGGGTGAAAGGTTTTCCTATTTGTGTGTGAGTTTGTGATAGTTACAAAAGTTACAATAGTTACAAAAAAATGTGCTTAAGCAATCAGAAAGAAACCTCTAAAGTCTAACGCTTGCTTAATAACCATGCAAATTCTATTTGTAAATGTAATGGCTTGAGGCAGATCCTCAACACAGTGATGGTTTTGAAGAGAAGTTTGAAGTTTGGAGACTCGAGGAGGTTTCAGATCTGAAGACATGAAGGTTTCTTCAGTTTCTAACTTATATGATTATACTATGCATTACATACAGTAGTGGACACTCTTATAAGAGATCATCACCCCGGAAGGGTTCCGTGCTTTGCTCAGGGGCACAATGGCGAACAATTAGAACACACACATTCTGATGTTATACATCGTGTTCCAAATTATTATGCAAATTGGATTTAAGTGTCAAACATTTTTTTTTTTTTTTTTTTTTTTCAATTAAACCCATGGATGGTATTGTGTCTCAGGGCCCTTTGGATCATTGGGCAGTCGTGGCCTACTGGTTAGGGCTTCAGACTTGTAACCGGAGGGTTGCCGGTTCGAACCCCGACCAGTAGGCACGGCTGAAGTGCCCTTGAGCAAGGCACCTAACCCCTCACTGCTGTTTGTTGCAGGCAGCTCACTGCGCCGGGATTAGTGTGTGCTTCACCTCACTGTGTGCTGAGTGTGTTTCACTAATTCACGGATTGGGATAAATGCAGAGACCTACTCAAAAGAGTATATATACACTTACTTAAATCAGTAATTAGTTGGCCAGATGAGCCCAATCACAGGATGTTGCCACAGGAAAGAAAAGGGATGTATGCTGCTGAGAAGCGTGACATTGTGCACTACACAGCACCACTGGAGTCCAGAAGCGTGACATTGTGCACTACACAGGACCACTGTAGTCCAGAAGCGTGACATTGTGCACTACACAGGACCACTGCAGTCCAGAAGCGTGACATTGTGCACTACACAGGACCACTGTAGTCCACACCACACAGGTGTGGAGGTGTGTGTGTGGAGTGCAAGTTGCAACTTTCAGGTAATAGAAACCACGACAAGCAACACACACATACACACACAACAAAATGCAATACAAGTAGATCACACACACAACAAAAAGCAATACAAGTAGATCATTTATTTACAGTTTGCAAAGTACACAATTACAGCGGTGATACAAACTTGTAGGCCCCATACTGCGTGAGCGCTCACTGGAGAGCAGCAGGGTGGGTGGGTGTGTGTGTGTGTGTGTGTGTGTGTGTGTGTGTGTGTGTGTGTGTGTGTGTGTGTGTGTGTGTGTGTTTCTCAGAGGGCAGGTGAGGGAACAGTCCATTACAGCCCCCCCGTTACCCCCCAGGGGGGAAAGAGTTCTGGAGTGAGCAGCCCAGGGGGCATAAACCCCAGGGTCCCAGTGCCTGCCTGCCACCTCAGTACTGGAACATCAGTGTGGAGGAGAGGCTCTGCTTCGCATCGCATACACACACACAAACACGTGCACACGCACACACACCACTAAGTAGCTTCAGAGATCGTATCACACACACACCACTAAGTAGCTCAACTAACCAACCCCACCCTTGCACCTGGACACATACCAGTTTCAGAGCCGATCTAGACTAGTGAAGCTGGACCTCTAGAATGGTGACGTCGTCAGAGCTGTAGAATGGTGACGTCGTCAGAGTTCTAGAATGGTGCCGTCAGAGCTCTGGAATGGTGTAGCTGGATGAGCGGCAGCTCTGAAAGCAGTGGGCTGGTCTGGCATGGGTCAGAGGAAGGTGACCGTCTGACTCACACACACACAATGTTAGCTTGGTGGAGAGACGGAGGCCACACACACACGCCACAGCAGGTAAGCAGAGCCAAGATGGCAGAGGGGCTCCATGGTTTCCCTCAGACCCCTTGCGTGAGCTGGAAACTGGGACCCAGCAGAGGCCATGTGTGCATCCGTCGCTCTAGGCCATCCTGTCCACAGAGTAAACCCCCCCCCGCCCACCCTCCGACCTGAGCATGCAGGAGGGGGCCAGGATTGCCCCCGGGGGGGGGGTTAAATAAATACATAAAAGGGCAAATAAAACAATGTGCAGATGGCAGGTCGATCGCGTTGGGATTCTGCAGCCAAAGGTCCAGAGAAAAACCATAATAATCTATACAGGGACACAGACCAGTGTGTGTATAAGTGTGCGTGTTTGTGTATGTGTGGTCCAATCCCAGGGGTTAGGTAAGTGTGTGTGTGTGTGTGGTCCAATCCCAGGGGTCAGGCGTGTGTGTGTGTGTGTGGTCCAATCCCAGGGGTCAGGCGTGTGTGTGTGTGTGGGGGTCCAATCCCAGGGGTCAGGGGTGCAGCAGAGTGAGGGAGAGGGATGAACACAACAGGAGAATGTTGCACTATGGGCTGGCAGTCACTCTCCTTTCCACTGCTGTTCCCATGGAGACCAACGTTTCCACAAGAGAGAGAGAGAGAGAGAGAGAGAGAGAGAGAGAGAGAGAGAGAGAGAGAGAGAGAGAGAGGCATTTAATGGTCCATGTTTGTGCTAGACAGGGGCGGAGTCTTGGGTTGAACTGAACTGAGTTGCGGTGGTCTTGCTGTTGTTGTTGGAGCCAGGTCCTGTTCTGGGTTCCGGGTGTTGGTTCTAGGTCCTGTTCTGGGTTCCGGATGTTGGTTCTAGGTCCTGGCCTGGGTTCCGGGTGTTGGTTCTAGTTCCGGTAGGTCTTCAGCTCCTCCACACTCAGAGACACCATGAGGAGTCAGACTGGATCTGAAGACAGACAGACAGACAGACAGACAGACACACACACACACACACACACACAGAGCGGAGAGGAGAGGACATAGTTAAATCAGTGTTTGTGTTCACATAACGAGGAAATCTGAGGTCACTGAAGACGAGTTAACATGTACAGAGAGGACTTCAAAGGGTGTGTGTGTGCGCGTATGTGTGTAATGCAGCGCCGCGGTGTGTACAGCGCAGTGCATGTGCGCAGTGTGCATGTGCGTGTGTGTAATGCAGCGCGGTGTGTAAAAAAAAGGGGCTGGGCGATATGGCCAAAAAATAATAGCAATATGTTTAGTCTATTTCACGATATACGATACATATCCCGATATTTTGACATTTTCTCAAAAGGACTTAATGAATTCTCACTTGCACCATCTGATGTTTACATGGTGCCAGTATGATGCAGTAGGCAGGAGGATGAATAGCAGGCCAATCCCTGCATTGTGGGTGAAAGTAGTTTTGAGTTCTTGCCAGTAGCCTACTGAGGGAAAAGTGTGCATGCACATGCTACACACCTAGTGAGTATATAACCTGGCGTGACCGCTACCTAGTGATAAACCCACGGAAATAAATGGCCAGGTTTTGACCTGATATGCATGCGATATTGCTTTATGTTTTTGGCACTCAAAAGTGTTAATCTGCCACTGATAAGTCTCCATATGAATGATGGTGGCGTACATCAGATAGAAGGTAAGGTATGGCGTGGTGCGTGCTTCCTTAATTAGTCGTTCGGTTGTTGGTTGATAAATAAGACACGGCTGCGTTTTCGTTTTGAGATTTCGTTTTGAGTCAGATGGACTCATAGACAGCAGCCTTTAAAATTTTAAAATCAATCTGGAGGGAAGCATAGAGGAACATTTAGCACGATAAAAGCATGTGTGGAGAGTGAGATGTCCGCATTTGCGCTGTCGTTTTGAAACGGTCAGACGTGCACATAGACAGTAGTCCTTCAGCCTAATGCAGATATCGCTGTAACTTTCATTTAAAGATCTCTTGGAGTTCACTTCGTGTAACCAAATGAGAACTGCTTCCATCTGTTAACCGCTCATTGCTGAACAACACTATCCTGTGGTACCCATAGATAGAAATGCTACCGCTGCTTTTGAACTTACTTCTTGTCTACATCTAGAAACTGCAAACTGCGATGTATCGAGTACATTCAGTATATCGCCCAGCCCTAGTGTGTGTGGAAGTGTGTGTGGAAGTGTGTGTGCGCGTGTTTGTGTGCGCGTGTGCATGTGTGTG
>NC_063194.1:34528370-34548370 GCF_017589495.1 Alosa alosa | reverse complement strand
ATACAAGTAGGTTATGCATATTCTATTTTTAATACTTACTACTAAAATTAATATGTAGAGATCAAGGCTTACAAGGTCATTATTAAAGATTATATCAATAATAAAGGCCTAATTCGTCATGAACAAAAATTTGTGAATACACACCTAACAAATGGTTAATGTTGCCTAACACATGCCTTACAAGTCACTAATACAGGTATTAATTAGGTATGTATTGGTGGCTAACATGTGAACCTTAAAATAAAGTGTTACCATATTTTTTTTAATATCATGTAATTTCAGTACATTTATCTACCTTCATTTTTCACATGGCACAGTGTAAATTGGAACCCTGGAAAATAGTCAACTTTCGTATTTGACAATTATGAGGCTGCAGACTAGGGTGTAACGACGCACCATGAAGCGGCTAAAAATCGACACAAATGGGTGAAGTTTACAACCAGTTGAGATAAAAAAAAATAAATCGCAATGACCACTAGCCTGGAAACCAGACTCTCTGACTTCGCAGAGAGTATGGCCTAGATCCGTAGGCGTTCGTTTATTTCGGTTGGGAGGGCACAGTTTGGGGTTTAAAATCATTGAGTTCCTTGAACCGCTTTGAACCAATCACAAATAACGGTTTAAGGTCATACAGAGAAGTTTCTCTGCAGCACGCCCATAACAAACGCGGGTGCATCTTATCAGCAAACAATCACCGTTTCATCTCATGTAACTTTCGCCAAATGCATCATATAGTGTTTTGTGAATGTACCCAAGTCAAATTTTCATATAAATGCACAAGTGCCCAAAGCGCCACTTTTAAGCTTGTATGCTTTGTCGTTTTGAAATTACCTTTTGAATGGGATTCCTATAGGGCTACTACTTTTTTGATACAATCAAGTAAAATTGTTATTTTTTCAAATACTATGAAGGCTGACACAACGCAAAACTTTGATCGAAAGTATCATCAGTGTCTCTCACATGAACTTCGAGTATTGAGAATGATGTTGGTGTACACAGAGTTTACTAAAAAGGTTTTGAACAACCGCTTGTTTTCTTGCTTTCTGCCATCTTGCAAGGAGTGGTTGTCCAAAATCTTTCTTTTTTAGTGAACTATGTGTACCGCAATGTTCTTACGCTTGAGTTCATATGTAGAGGCTACTGATGATAAGTCCGATACCAAAGCTCAATGTCGAGCCTTCTAAATGTTTGAAAAATAGCGATTTTGACCCTGACCATGCAGCCTAAAACTACAGTTTGACTTCGGTGCGTTCGCAGCCTATTTCAAGTGACAAAATCTATGATTATAGTTTAGCTGACGATATAACATCCTACTCCACTGTGAATTTGTTCATGACACTCCTGTTAATAGGCTAAACTATTATTTACATTTGCTCAAAGATTTCATAAGTATAAGTCCTTTTCGCTCCCTACGTTGATGTATTCCAAGCGGTCCGCTTCAGGGGCGGGGACGTAGTAATTGAAACACCATCTGCCATCGGCACCAAGCATGCATTTGAAAAAAAAAAAAATCACTGCACGCAATTGGATAACACTACAACCAATGTTTACTGACCAATTCCGGATGTAGACGCAATTTGATAACACTACGACCAATTCTGGACATTTGGACACGTCGCAGCGCTGTCATCATCAGTTTAGCTTGCCTCTGTCCCGCCTATATCAGATACAGCGATGTGATTGGTGCAGCTCGGCTCCGCGGGCGATGTGATTGGTGCATAGCTAATGAGCATCATTACTCGTCGCCAGTCACTCGCTGAGCAAGTTCAAATTCACCGGTGTGTGAGGTAGGGGTTAGTGTGTCCTGTGTGGGGTGTGTGTGTGTGTGTGTGTGTGTGTGCCAGTGTGGGAGGTAGGGGTTAGTGTGTCCTGTGTGGGGTGTGTGTGTGTGTGTGTACCGGTGTGGGAGGTAGGGGTTAGTGTGTCCTGTGTGGGGTATGTGTGTGTGTGTGTACACCGGTGTGTGAGGTGGGCGTTAGTGTGTCCTGTGTGGGGTGTGTGTGTGTGAGGTGGGCGTTAGCGTGTCCTGTGTGGGGTGTGTGTGTGTGTGGTGTGTGAGGTATAGTATAAGTATATATACTCTTTTGATCCCGTGAGGGAAATTTGGTCTCTGCATTTATCCCAATCCGTGAATTAGTGAAACACACTCAGCACACAGTGGTGAAGCACACACTAATCCCGGCGCAGTGAGCTGCCTGCAACAACAGCGCTCGGGGAGCAGTGAGGTTAGGTGCCTTGCTCAAGGGCACTTCAGCCGTGGATGTGAAGCCCTAATCAGTAGGCCACGGCTGCCCCTGCGTCCTGTGTGGGGTGTGTGTGTGTGTGTGTGTGTGTGTGTGTGTGTGTGTGTGTGTGTGTGTTTACCGGTGTGTGAGGTGGGCGTTAGCGGCGTGTCGTGTGTGTGTATGTGTGTGCGGCACGTGTGTGTGTGTGTTTACCAGTGTGTGAGGTGGGCGTTAGCGGCGTGTCGTGTGTGTGTATGTGTGTGCGGCACGTGTGTGTGTGTGTTTACCGGTGTGTGAGGTGGGCGTTAGCGTGTCCTGTGTGGGGCGTGTGTGTGTGTGTGAGGTGGGCGTTAGCGGCGTGGGCGGCGCCGTGTCCTGTGGGGGGGTGTGTGTGTGTTTACCGGTGTGTGAGGTGGGCGTTAGCGGCGTGGGCGGCGCCGTGTCCTGTGGGGGCGTGTGTGTGTGTGTGTTTACCGGTGTGTGAGGTGGGCGTTAGCGGCGTGGGCGGCGCCGTGTCCTGTGGGGGGCGTGTGTGTGTGTGTGTTTACCGGTGTGTGAGGTGGGCGTTAGCGGCGTGGGCGGCGCCGTGTCCTGTGGGGGGGTGTGTGTGTGTTTACTGGTGTGTTTACAGTAAGCGGTAGAAGCATGGCGGCGTGTCGTGTATAATAATAATAAACACGTGTGTGTAGTATGTTTACCAGTGTGAAAGTGCGGCGTTAGCGGCTCGGTAACCGATAATATATGTATGTGTATAAACACGTGTGTAATAATGTTTACGGTGTGTAGTGGCGTTAAGCGGCGTGGCTGGGCGCCGTGTCCACGTAGAAGTGTGTGTGTGTGTTTACCGGTGTGTGAGGTGGGCGTTAGCGGCGCGGGCGGCGCCGTGTCCTGTGGCGTGGTCTGGCGGGTGCTCGTCCGTGTCGTAGACGATCCTCGCGCTCCCGCCGCTCACGATCAGGGTCCTCCGCTGCCCGGTTAGCACCCTGACACACACACACACACACACACACTGTTACTTATTTGCTCATCATCATTATTATACATAATGCATTACTACACAAAACCCATCAGTACACACACACACACGGTCATCATCACTAGATCATGCATGCACACTTAAACACACACACACACACGAATTTGAGCATGTTCCAGTCGAACACGTAGTCGTAGGAGAAGCCTTGCACACACACACACACACACACACACACACACACACACACACACACACTTACGAATTTGAGCATGTTCCAGTCGAATACGTAGTCGTAGGAGAAGCCTTGTCTGTGGAAGAGGTTTCTGAAGAGCTGTCGGAGGTAGGAGTAATCCGGTTTGTCATCGAAACGCAGCGAACGGCAGAAGTTCAGGTAGGTGGCGAACTCCGCTGAAGACACACACACACACACACACACAGTTAGCACAAAGCCAAAGTGCATGTGGTTCTTCTAAAGGTGTGTGTGTGTGTGTGTGTGTGTGTGTCTGTGTGTGTGTGTGTGTGTGTGTAACCTACATGGGTAGCCCTTGCAAAGGACCTCTATGGGCATGTGTGTGTGTTAGGGGTGTAAATCACCAGTTTCATCATGATTTGATACGATATTGATTATTTAAGCCAACGATTTGATTATTTACGATATTTCAAAATTTGCATGCAATGCGATTCGATCCTGGGGGTCTGTTGTCGAGGAAATTATAGATTTTGGTTCATTTTCATGTATTAAAAAATGGCAAATATTAAAGGCTAAATGGACGGGCAAATATTAAACACTGACTTTGGAATGGGGCCGGGTTACTGGGCGTGTTATTTCCCCCCTAATAGCTGCGTAATCAGATCAGCGTCGTTAACCCGACTGATCACAGGTCACATCATTTTATTACTGCACAGTTCTGGATGCCCAGCGTCCAAGCCTGTTAAAACCTCTAGCTGAGGTGGTTCTATTGCGGAACCAAAGCCTGTTAAAGCCTCCAGCTGAAGTGGTTCTATAGCGGAGGTGAGCTAATAAGTACTGTAGGCCTAATGCAAACAGAGAGAGTTGCCCATCAACGGAGTGAGTGTATATTATCTTATATCAGAGCTACAGGCTACATGAACCACTTCTCTGCTACAGAACTTCTGTCACTACTCGGACGGAGAGTCGGTCAGTTGTGTAAACACTCAAACTTGAGATGCACTACAGCAAGCCTGCATGCTATGAAGCCAATGCATCGATATGCATAATTGTTACACCCCTAGTGTGTGTTGCCTACATGGGTAGCCCTTGCAGAAGACCTCTATGGGCGTGTGTGTGTGTGTGTGTGTGTGTGACCTACCTACCATGGATGGGCAGCCCCTTGCAGGAAAGTGTGACACCATGCGTGTGCAGGAACCTCTATGGGCATGTGTGTGTGCATGCTACCTACATGGGTAGCTCTTGCAGAGGACCTTTATGGGCGTGAGTGTGTGTTACCTACATGGGTAGCCCTTGCAGAGGACCTCTATGGGCATGGGCATGTGTGTGTGTGTGTGTGTGTGTGCTACCTACATGGGTAGCCCTTGCAGAGGACCTCTATGGGCATGTGTGTGTGCTACCTACATGGGTAGCCCTTGCAGAGGACCTCTATGGGCATGTGTGTGTGTGTGTGCTACCTACATGGGTAGCCCTTGCATAGGACCTCTATGGGCGTGCTCATCTTCTTCTCGCTGATGCGCTCGTACTTCTGCCTCTTGGTGGCGGCCTTGAGCCCTTGCCATGGCAACGAGCCCAGGTTAAAGTACATCAGCACGTAGCCCAGAGATTCCAAGTCGTCACGCCGGGACTGCTCTGTACACACACACACACACACAGGTTACAGTAAGGTCCATGACACAGGTAAAATTAGCTTAAGTACAAGTATATATACTTTTTTGATCCCGTGAGGGAAATTTGGTCTCTGCATTTAACCCAATCGGTGAATTAGTGAAACACAAACAGCACACAGTGAACACACAGTGAGGTGAAGCACACACTAATCCCGGCGCCAGTGACTGCCTGCTACAACGGCTTCGAGGGAGCAGTGAGGGGTTAGGTGCCTTGCTCAAGAGCACTTCAGCCGCGGCCCACTGGTCGGGGCTCGAACCAGCAACCCTCCGGTCCAGAGTGCTAACCAGTGGGCCACAGCTGCCCATTAGACACATAACTACAAACACACAGGTAAAATTAGACACATAACTACAATTACAGACAACTAAATTAGACAGATTGTGTGTGTATGTGTGTACGTGATGATAAGGATGGCTGGGGTGTGTGTTTACCGATGCCCAGGTGTGTGTTGATGGAGGCGTAGCGGGCGGTTCCGGTGAGGTTCTTGTTCTCCCGGTAGGGGATGTGCTGGTGTGTGCGGGCGTCAGCGGTACTTCTTGGCGAGGCCGAAGTCGATGATGTAGACCAGGTTGCCCTTCTTGCCCAGCCCCATGAGGAAGTTATCCGGCTTCACGTCGCGGTGGATGAAGTTCTTGGAGTGGATGTACTCGATCCGACTGATCTGGGAACAGGAAAACACACAGCTGCACTTCAGTTATGTTTCTGTGTGTGTGTGTGTGTGTGTGTGTGTGTGTGTGTGTAGTGTATATACACTAGGGATGCACGATATAATGGCAGCCGATAAGTGAAAAAAATTAAAATATTATTATCGTTCAGATAACAAAATTCCGGCCGATAATTTGCGCCGTTTTTTTTTTTTAGATAGATACTTTATTGATCCCCAAGGGGAAATTCAAGCCCTAATTTCCTGACTTTTTCCTAATTTTTAAAGCCCTAATTACCTGACTAGGCGTATGTAAGGCCCGTCTGGCTACACTGAGCTAAGTTGGCTACTTCTTCCTCAAAATTATGTCAGCAGTGTGGATGTTGTGCATCCCAGAATCCTCTTGTGAATGATCCTCCGTTTAACCTCAGCAGAGCGGCACTTCACCGCGCTAGTCGGGGAAACATATAAACAAACTCTTCGGTGGGACGAGTAGATAAGTAGGCCTAGTCCTAACCATTCCAGGCAGGTCAGCTTCTGTTACAGACAGGTTATTAAAACTTTCATCCTGCTGCAGCAGGTTGTTCGCAACAGAGTAGATGGACACAAAACACAGTCCGAGGAGTTGCAGCTTTATTCAGTTGAAACTAAAAATACGTTTCCGTCACAAACTCTGATTTGGTCGCTATAGTTTTTTATCCCAGCTTATCTGCTTTGAGCGTTTACTTCAGAGATATGAAAACGATTCATATACCGTCACTGGCCACTCTCTCGCAATTCACTGACGTCAGGTTCACTTAAAGCGATGGTTCGGAGTAATTTCACCCTAGGGTACTTTGCACCATGACCCTGAGCCAAACACCCTCCCAGAACCTTTTTTCCCTTGGTCGAACCCTGGCCGAGTAGCGTGATGGAACTTCCGTTTCTTCCGTGATTTGGGAAAAGCCCGTAAAAGTCCTGGCAGGAAGCATGCATAAGGATGTAGATCCAGGAATGCACTAATATTTTGTTCGTAGTCCAGTTTGCAACAATTATTAAGTATAAGTATATATACTCTTTTGATCCCGTGAGGGAAATTTGGTCTCTGCATTTATCCCAATCCGTGAATTAGTGACACACACAGCGAGGTGAAGCACACACTAATCCCGGCGCAGTGAGCTGCCTGCATCAACAGCGGCGCTCGGGGAGCAGTGAGGTGTTAGGTGCCTTGCCTACTAGTCGGGGTTCGAACCGGCAACCCTCCGGTTACAGGTCCGAAGTGCTAACCAGTAGGCCATGGCTGCCCCACTAATTAGTTTTATTATTATTATTATTATTATTATTATTAACACTAAGTTGTAAACACTTCGGAAAAAAATATTTAAAACTGGATATACCAAAAAATGTTGATGTAATCGCTTCCTGCAAGGACTTTTACAGGCTTTTCCCAAATCACGGAAGAAACGTCAACGCAGCGGTATAGTAGCAGATAATCAGGCAAGTCTTATTTAAATAAACTCCTGGTGCACTTACAAACTTTCTAATGCCTCGTTATTGGACTCAAGGTCATAGTTGTACTACTGCAGAAGTTTCGTACCATTCAGGGCATCATTAGTGGGGTAATTTACGAGATAAAAGTTGGTTCCATCAAGAGTGCAGAACGTCATTAGTTTCTGACAGCGCTACTCGACCAGGGTTCGACCAAGGGAAAAAAGGTTCTGGGAGGGTGTTTGGCTCGGGGTCATGGTGCAAAGGACCCTAGGGTTAATTACTTCGAACCTTCGCTTTAAAGGAGCCACACATAGGCCTAGGCTACTGCTATTTTGTTGACTGCTGCACCATTGAGGACTATAATGAGTTCACTTAAAGGAGCCACGCATGGGCCTAGGCTACTGCCATTTTGTTGACTGCTGCATCATTGCGGACTATTAGGAGTTCACTTAAAGGAGCCACGCATGGGTAGCCTGACGAACCAGACCCACATTAAAATGTAGGGTCTGGGCACTCACCGTTCGCAGTGCTCAGTCCGAGGGGCGGGATAATCGGTTGTCGACTCCTACGGACTTTCCCCTAAAGATGCCAGCTGCAGCAGCAACATTTCCGGAAAGGTACTGGCTTGATGAAATTCATTCTGGACTCTCTATCCGACCACATAAAGACCTCGGGATACTTCGGTTTGGCTTTAGGGACCCTCTACTCACTACCACGTAAGTGTGATGTTGTTTGGAACTGTAGAAGAGGTATAAAAATAGCGCTTTGTAGCGGCGAAATTACATGCCCGGGTCACTTCCAGGCTAACGAGTTTTGACTAAAAACGGTAAAATCAAACTTTCTCAAAACACATCCGAATGACATGATTTTGATGTCAACTCAACGTATGTACTCCCAATTATCCGTAAATTGATCTAAAGTGCATTTTACTCCAGATAATTCCATATCGGTGCATCTCTACACATGTACTTCCTGCATATGTAGTGTGTGTGTGTGTGTGTGTCGTGTACGTGCATGCGTGCGTGTGTGTACCATCTGGTCAGCGAGCAGCAGGACAGTCTTGAGGCTGAATTTGCGGGAGCAGAAGTTGAAGAGATCCTCCAGACTGGGCCCCAGCAGCTCCATCACCATCACGTTATAATCGCCCTCAGCACCACACCACTTTATAGTGGGGATCCCCACTGCAACACACACACACACGTTATAATCGCCCTCAGCACCACACCACTTTATAGTGGGGATCCCCACTGCAACACACACACACACACACACACACACATAAATTATAACTTTTATAGTGGGGATCCCCCCACTGCAACACACACACCGCGTTAATCGCCTCAGCACCACACCACTTTATGGTGGGATCCCCACTGCAACACACACACACACACATTATAAAGCCTCCAGCACCACACCACTTTATAGTGGGGATCCCCACTGCAACACACACACACACACACACACACATTATAAATCGCCCTCCGCACCACACCACTTTATAGTGGGGATCCCCACTGCAACACACACACGTTATAATCGCCCTCAGCACCACACCACTTTATAGTGGGGATCCCCACTGCAACACACACACACACATTATAAATCGCCCTCCGCACCACACCACTTTATAGTGGGGATCCCCACTGCAACACACACACGTTATAATCGCCCTCCGCACCACACTACTTTATAGTGGGGATCCCCACTGCAACACACACACACACGTTATAATCGCCCTCAGCACCACACCACTTTATAGTGGGGATCCCCACTGCAACACACACACACACGTTATAATCGCCCTCAGCACCACACCACTTTATAGTGGGGATCCCCACTGCAACACACACACACACGTTATAATCGCCCTCCGCTCCACACTACTTTATAGTGGGGATCCCCACTGCAACACACACACACACACACACACACACTCACAGTTAGCAATGGACTATATAGTGTGTAAGGGATAATGTATTGTCCGCCAGTAATTATCAGAAAATAAGTCCCGATGCACAGCGGAGGGGTTTTGCTTCGACCTGAAGGGACTTTTCTGATAATTACTGACGGACAATACATTATCCCGCTTATTACACGGCTACTTGCCAAAACGAGAAAAGAAACCTAACACCTTTAAAAATAATTTTGCTACCGCTTCGTGTCTTCCGCTGACAAAATAAAGTTCACCACACAGATAGAAATTGACAGTTTCAGGTGTTGCGTGGCAACGTCTTACTAGCTTACTTTCCCTTTCAATGAAATTCCATTGCAATAAGCGAACGGATGTCTTGCGGAGGGATATGAAAGACGTTAATCAACCCGTTGCCATTGACAGCGGTGATTTATATAGATTTAACATTGGGCCTTCCCACCGTTCGGGCCTTTCATGTGAATGGAACTTACTGCAGCACTCTGAAGAGCCGTGTAATAAAGTGTGTGTAACGCGTCTCACATCCTTCTTTGACCATATAAGGGAGTGCTTCCCCTGTGAGCTAACAGAGTGGTTGGGAAGCCCTGGAGACACTCACTGGAGGCTCTTACCCAACAACACACACACACTGGAGGCTCTTATCCAATGACACACACACACACTGGAGGCTCTTATCCAATGACACACACACACACACACTGGAGGCTCTTATCCAATGACACACACACACACACACACACACACACACAGGAGGCTCTTACCCAACACCACAGGACCAGAAATCTCCAGTGTTGCAACACACACACACGAAACTCTGGTGTACATCCACTCTATGCCTATAGGATACCAGTGCACTCTAGCCTGGGTGCCATTCCGAACTTAGTCCCGCCCACAACATTTGAGATATGGAAGTTCGGTCTGGCATTGCTCCATTGTGGAGCAAGTATGCTCGCCCTAGATCAGGCGGACCAATCAAAACGGGCTTTACGATGGACAGGTGAGCAACAGCGCCTGGTCTATCACGTCATCTGAGCACGCTTAGATTAGGCTTATGTTTGAAACAAAAACGCTGTGGCTAGAAGGAGACATGGCTTTTAAGACACCATTTGGAAAATTCATATTATTTAATGAGGTTGTATCACTGAAAACAATTATTTCTGAAAACTTTGGCCAAAGTTGAGATGTGGGAAAACTGGTGGTTTCACTTTCATCAAGGGAAAACAGCGCTGTTGCATTGCGACATGTTCCCTCGTTCGTTTGAAATCTCTGATTGACCACCTGTTCGAGGGATTTGCGACAGCCTTTCCCAGCTGTTTAAGATGTTTGTAGCATATCAGTGTTCAACATAATTATTTTTAAAAACGGAGGGGATATAGGCTATCCGTTTTTTCCTAATAGCCTACTCTACTATGTATCTCTTAGATTTCGCTAATGAGTGTTGTAGGAGTTATTGACGGCACTAACTTTTACAAAAGACCAGAAAACAATGTTAAGGCATTTGTGGAGAAGGATGTTTCATGTGTTTTCTTCCTACACCTCACGGTAAGCTATTTCGTTGCTCTGATTGGTTAGGTCTATCCAATTGAGTGCAAAGGCATTCCCCCCTGTATCGGTTGAAACACGCCCCATAATTACGTCCCAATGGAGCAGTATCAGACTCATATTCTGACAAGAATTGAGTATGACTACGTCAGGCTAAGTGCACTCACTCATCTTGTAGATCTTGCTCTCGATGTGCAGCTGGGGGTGTTTTGTCTTCACACATTCACACACACACACACACACACACACACTCACTCACCTCCTCCCTGCATCATCTTGTAGATCTTGCTCTCGATGTGCAGCTGGGGGTGTTTGGTCTTCACACATTCCAGCTTGATGGCCACTTCCTCTCCCACTGAGATGTCCGTGCCTGGGGGCGGGACCAAACACTCGTTAGCCAATCACAAAACAATCACATTTAAAACCGGCCCATCACAGCCGGACACTCGCTGGGTGCTGTGTGTGTCTCTGTGTGTGTGTGTGTGTGTGTGTGTGTGTGTGTGTGTGTGTGTGTGAGAGAGAAAGAGATCATAGGGTTTGTAAACCTGAGCCAGCTCGCCATAGGATTATAAAGCCGTTGGGAATTAGGGAAAATGAATAATAATTATTAATATTATTAATAATAATTTCTGTGCATTTTTAGAAAGTCCACAAGAGTCATGAGCTCCCAACAACTCCCTTTACTCTGAACCCGAGAAGAACAGCGCGTGCACACACACACACACACACACACACACACACACACACCAAGGCCAACAACTCCCTCTGCTCAGAGCCTGAGAAAAGACAGGCAACATTCTCAAACACACACACAGCAACATTCTCTCTCACACACTCACACACACACACGAATTCGCACTCATGAAGAATTCCTCCATGAAGCCCAGAAGGTGAATCATCTTCTCTGCGTGGAAGGAACCGCAACCACGAGTCAGAACATCAAGACAACAGAACTGGCAGGTGTGTGTGTGTGTGTGTGTGTGTGTGTGTAAGGGGTGGGAGGCAGGGGGGTGTGTGTGTTTTGGGGGTGCCAAAACACTGACCTAAATAAAAATGACTGAGCATTAAAAACATTACCTAAGGCACTATGACATGGGACAGCACTGAGTTTGAAGTGTGTGTGTGTGTGTGTGTGAGAGAGAGGTCAGGAAGTGCTAAGGCATGACACAGGACAGCACTAAGTCTCTACACAGGCAGGGCACTGAACTGGTAAGACGAAGGCTACTGTAGCCTCTACTGATGGTCACATCACACAAGACACGCGCACACACACACGCACGCGCACACACACACACACACACACACACACACACACACACACACACACACACGTTAAAGGCCTCTTCATCCACGCATTGCCACCAGCAGGGCATGGGGAGCACTTAAGCAGGAGCTGTTGCTGTGTTGGTCTTGGGGCTCAGCACAACCAGCTGATGAGGACTTCACACCTCCCCATCTCAAACACACAGTCTCTCAATGACTCATACACACAAACACACTTTATTGACACTATGTACACGCATTCACACTTGTGTAGTGTACACACACACGCGCGCACACCTGATGCTATCCGAGGGGACTGTTGACAGCACACCTGCAAAGGTTTTTTACTTCACACACACCTTTCAGTAAACAAGAACACACAGCTGGCAAAGAGAAGACCCCTACACACACACAGCTATATAACCATACACACACAGAGTTACCGAGGCAGACTGCACACACACAAACACACACCCTGCCAGATAAGGCCCTTACTGGAGAGCATCGGGCATTTCAGTGGCATAGTCACAGTGTTTCCCCTTAGCTGACTTCATGAGCATGTAACGTCATGGTTACAAGCTTTCCATAAACGACACACTTTGGCAGCAAACATGGTGTTTGAAACACCCATGCCGGACTATCTTGGGACGGAGGCACTCTGCCGTGGCCGTAACCAGTCCGAAAACGAGAACAACTTGGCAAATCTGACAGCTAATGTTACCAACAGGGTTTGTCAAGCACGGGCGGCTGTGACCAACGTTATCTAAAGCAGTACAAGACAATTACGTTTTATGCTATGTGAACTAACATTATGCTGTAGGCTCAGTGCCTCTTTCCGAGACAGACAAGACTCTAACGTTACGGTCAATCTTTTGGATGTTCCCAGACAGACAGCCTAGTTCTCAAACCGAGACAGTGACTATCCAGCCCCCTATCACTCCAGGGACAAGACGAGCAGCACTATGCTAGCTTCACGTTAACGTTCACTGACGGATGGGTGACGGTACCTTCTACTTTGATACCATGATAACGACAACCTAATCTTTACAGCCCTTTGCCATCTTCGTCTAGCGTCTAGCGTCTGATGTCGAGAGGCTAGTGACATTCACAGCTAGGCTGTGACAGCGCAGTTGTAATCTGCCAGAACTAGCTGGCTAGCATCTCTATCTCTGTTAGATTCACAGCCTCACCCCTTTGGCTGTCGACATTCGATAACGGACACATACATTGTGGAACTTACCAGGGTTCACAAAAACACAAACTACATTTTGATCGACTAAAAATGCACAGTTCAGTTTTAACGCTACTCACCCAAGTAGATGTCTCCAAAGGATCCACTTCCAATTTTCCTGCCCAGCCTGTACCTGTTTCCGACCCGCAGCTCCATTCTGCTTTAGCAACGTTACTGTGTACCGTAAGGCCCTTGTATTAAGAAATACAATACAAATATCAAAGTTCGCTTGTCACCTTGAATGTTACCCTCTCTCGGCTGTCTAACTAACTGGCTGGTAGACCTACACACCCCCCACCCCCCCGACTCCCAAAAGAGAAATCGGTTCCTTCCTGAACAGAGCAACTTTCACCATTGCTTTTCTACGGAACGGATCGCAAAATCTCCGTAATATTGGTCTCAGGTGAAATGTTATAAGGTCTATATTATGATCTTCGTATTTTGGAGGTCATCATTTATTCTCTTTCCGAGGATGGCGACGGATTTGCGAGAGATCTACCCTGTCAGACGCCTATGTCTAGAACAGAACGCACTTTCAATCCTCTCTACAATGGAACAGTACGCAACATTACTGTGACATCACTTCCCCTGGTAACTGCGTAAATGGGAGGGATCTAGTGAGCGCTATTTTACAGACTATGGCTTTGTGTAGTGGTGTTTCTGTTGTGCTTCAGTTAACCTGTCTAATCTGAATTCAATTATTACATATTATTAAGACACTTGCAATGAGAGCAAATTAGGCGACATACACTTTGGCAAATAGGTGAGACAACAAGAACACAACTGTCTTGCAGGCCTACCAACAGGAATTCTGTCTTCCTAAAGCCCTACTCAAATGAATATAGCATAACATCTTATTGTATCATTTGCATTATGAAATGCATGCCAGCAGTCTATTTTAATACAGGACATTAGAAAAACACAAACTAGGCTACTGCATCCAGCCTATAGGCTTTCAGTCCAGTCCTGATAACAGAGCTCCTGCCAGTTATATACAGACAAATGCAATTTCAGTAGCCCGTAGAAGAGAGAGAGTGTGTGTGTGTGTGTGTGAGAGAGAGAGAGAGAGAGAGAGAGTGAGTGTGTGTGTGTGTGTGAGAGAGAGAGAGAGTGTGTGTGTGTGTGTGTGTGTGTGTGTGCGCTGCTTTAAGAGAGTAACTGGGTCAGCAGCTGCAACCGCATCAGAGCCACATGAGGGCCGGGACAGGGCCGCATCTTATCAAGAGTCAGAGTCAGCGTCTGTCTGACACACACACACACACACTCTTTCTCTCTCACACTCTCTCCCTCTCTCTCTATCTCACACAGACACACACACAGACACACACACACACTCGTCTGTGTGGGAGTTCTGTCTGCAGGACTGGCCACACCTGTACCACTGTCACTTATTGGCTAACCAAAGATCACCATTAATCAATCACCATTAATCAATGAGCATATAATCACCATTAATCAATGAGCATATGATCCCCATTAATCAATGAGCATATAATCACCATTAATCAATGAGTATACTGTAGGATTATCATGAATTTACTATCTGGCAGCTCCACAAAAGAGGGTCCATGCACAAGGGTTTGGGTTGAACTGATCTTTGTGCCAATAATGTCATTTTATACAGATCAAAATGTTAGTGGAGAATATATCTCATGTCTGGAGATTATATCTCACAGGCGTGTAAACTGTTAGCGCTGGAGATTATATCTCGTGTGTAAACTGTTCTTCAGAACTGTAGTTTCCCCCACCCTGTGACAGTGTGTTTACGGTGTCCAGCATCCCACGGAACTCTGCAGTCACATTGTGTTCCGAGACCGCCCTATACACGCCCACAGAAGCGCTGAAATTGATTTGAGAACTGTGATTGGTCTGCAGACGGCCAATCGCGGCGCAGTGTGGCTGCTGCACGTGGCCGGGCTGTTTTGATGGGTTTGCGTAAGCGCTGGTGCACATGCACTCCAACGCGCCGCTGAGCAGATTTGCTGGAAAGCGCTGCATGCGCTGCAGACGCGACCAACGTTTAGAAATGAGGCCATAGTGAGACAGGTTAAGATCGAACAAATACACACACACACACACACACACACACACGATATTAGAGAGAGATGAGGAAATGAGTGTGACAGTGACATTTTGGACTCTCTATATCCAAGAAATATAAACACTGTCATTTTTATCTCTACCCGTTCTGGAATATTTTTAAAAAAATGATTACACAATTATAGAAAGTACAACTTCCATTGCATTCATTATTTAGCATTTTCTCTATAATTCCCAAATAAATGAATCCATGCTTCCAAAGGGTCTTTCTGAAATGCCATTTAAATGACAACAATGAAGAGTTTTGTTTGCAGGACAGAGGCTATAGGTCTATGCTATTTTATTCGAGCACCTTGTCAACATGTCAATCTCCAGGAGAGACATGTGAGGGAGTATTACTCAGTATTACTCAGGCCATTAGCCCCTAACAGAAAGCACTGTGCATCTTCACACAGAAGTTGTAGATAGATAGATAGATAGATGCTTTATTGATCCCCGAGGGGAAATTCAGGGGGGTCTCAGTAGCATACAGACATCACACACAACATGCACTTACAGCAGAAATGGTAAATATAAGTATAAGTATAAACATATAACCAAACTCCTGAGACAGTAGGAGAAAAACTAACAAAACTAAATACTAAATATACTATATAAATAAATGTAAAAAATCCAGTGTGCTTGAGGGTGATCAAGCATGAGACGCTTGTAGTGACAGGGCCTGTAGTTCTGTGTGCATGGTGAGGTGCTCAAGAGAGTGAGTGTCATGGTGAAGGTGCAAAAAGTAGTCCAACAGTAGTCCTTTAGTTATGTGTGCATGGTAAGGTGCTCAAGAGAGTGAGTGTCATGGTGAAGGTGCAAAAAGTAGTCCAACATTAGTCCAACAGTGCAATAATAAGGTCTAGAGACCAGCATAAATAATATGGACAAATCAGAGAGTAAAGTATAATGTAGACAAGGTAAAATAAAAAACTATACAAAACTATGTCAGTGCAAGAACATGTTGAGGTAATAGGGTTACAGCCATTCAGTATTGTAGCAGAAGCCATTGATCATGTGTGCTAATATAGCATGAAAAACAGTGTAGCAGGAAAACAGTAGTAAAAACATTAGGCTGTGGACATTAGTAAAACAGTAGTAAAACAGTAGTAAAGCAGTAGTGGGCAGTCAGTACTCAAACATGGAGAGGGTGGAGAGGCAGACAGACTAAGCATAGAAGTCTATCTCTCCTCTTCCCTTTAGTGAAGCATTGAACAGTTCAATGGCCCTGGGGACAAATGACTTCCTCAGCCTTTCAGTTGTGCATGGCAGTGAGCCTAAGTCTCCAGCTGATCAAGCTCTTTTGCTTTTTAATAGTGCTGTAGAGTGGATGGCATTCATTGTCCAAGATGTTGATCAGTTTGTTCAGGGTCCTTTTGTCAGATATTGAAGTGATGCACTCCAGTTCAGCTTACAGAGCCAGCCTTCCTTACCAGCCTGTCAAGTCGCCCAGCATCCTTCTTCTTTGTGCTTCCACCCCAGCATACCACTGCATAGAAGAGGACGCTGGCCACAACAGACTGGTAGAACATCCTGAGGAGCTTGCTGCACACATTGAAGGACTGCAGCCTCCTCAGGAAGTACAGCCTGCTCTGCCCTTTCTTGTAGAGTGCGTCAGTGTTGGCTGACCAGTCCAGTTTATTGTCCAGGTGGAGACCCAGATACTTGTAGGTGCTTACCACCTCCACATTGACCCCATCAATGGAGACTGGTAGCAGAGCGGGCTTAGACCTGCGGAAATCCACCACCATCTCCTTGGTCTTTGTTGAGTTGAAGGTGATTGAGTTTGCACCACTGCACAAAGTTCTCCACCAGGCTCCTGTACTCCTCCTCTTGCTCGTCCCTGATACACCCCACAATTGCAGTATCGTCAGAGAACTTCTGCATGTGGCATGACTCGGTGTTGTAGCAGAAGTCAGATGTGTACAGGGTGATTGTGTACAGGGTGATGTGTACAGAATGATTGTGTAGTCTTCTAGTACAAGGCAGTTTAGTATATTTAGTTATTTAGTATAATTTGTATTTTATGATATTTAGTATATTCTTTATCTTCTACTGTCCTTATTGCTTAGTTGTGTTTTTTATATTATATACTTTGAATTACTTTTTTCTGCTGTTAGTGAATGTGTGTGTGATGTCTGTACGCTACTGAGACCTTGAATTTCCCCTGGGGGTCAATATAGTATCTACTGTATCTATCTATCTATCTATCTATCTATCTATCTATCTATCTATCTATCTATCTATCTCACTAACCACCTATGAAGGTCAAGCTTCGCTTACATTTTAACTCATGCCTGACATCTAGTGGTTGCAGTAAAGAAATGACTGAACTAGAACTGAACTAGAACTTGTCCAAACATCAGGGTTGTACTGGAACTAGGAGGAGGTGCTGACAATACTGTTTTATGCTTCAAAGTGGCAGTGTAGCCAACAAAACTGACCAAACTGAATCTCTGTAGAATATGATCACTCTGTGTGTGTGTGTGTGTGTGTGTGTGTGTGTGTGTGTGTGTGTGTGTATCTCTGTAGAATATGAATGCTCTGTGTGTGTGTGTGCGTGTGTGTGTGTGAATCTCTGTAGAATATGATCGCTCTGTGTGTGTGTGTGTGTGTGTGTGTGTGAGTGTGTGTGAATCTCTGTAGAATATGATCTCTCCTTACAGAACATCAACAGCCTCTGCAGAAAGAGTGCGGAGAGTGAAAATGAACGCTATGACCGCTATGTGCATTTAGGGCTGTGTGTGTGTGTGTGTGTGTGTGTGTGTGTGTGTGTGAGAGAGAGAGAGAGAGGGGAATACCACTGGAATGCTTGTAAAATGTGGTAATTGCTATCATGTTTCTGTTGTTACATTTGTTCATGTATACATGTGCATGTGTTGACAATTACATATATTGTAGGAGTGTGTGTGTGTGCGTGTTTGCAGGTGTCTGTAATATTGGCATATATTTGCTTAACATTGTGAGTGAGTGTGTGTGTGTGTGTGTGTGTGTGTGTGTGTGTGTGTGTGTGTGCGTGCGTGTGCGTGTGAGTGTGTATGTGTGTGAGTGTTTGTGTGTGTGTATGTGAGTGAGTGTGTGTGTGTGTACAGTATGTGAGTGTGTGTGTGAGCTCATGTCTGTTGTTCTGGCTGGCTGTTGATGTTAGTGTTCCTCTCTCTCTGATGTTTTGCAATGACCAGAGGCGGCACTAACACACACTCTCATCTGAGCTGTGGCACTAACACACACTCTCATCTGTGCTGTGGCACTAACACACACTCTCATCTCTAACACACACTCTGTGCTGTGGCACTAACACACACTCTCATCTCTAACACACACTCTCTGCTGTGGCACTAACACACACTCTCAACTGTGCTGTGGATGCCTTGTGGATATTTATCGCGTGTCATAGTCTGGAATGTGTGTGTTTGTTTGGCGAAGCTGGAGAATCACAAGGATGGGTGTGTGTGTGTGTGTGTGTGTGTGAATAGTTTTGCTCTTGTTCCTTGAACTGCTTTTATAAGGATCTGTGCAGGAGCACATTATGACTTTTACCAGACATCTCCAAATGAGTCCAGACGGATTGGAACTGTGGATTTCTCTCTCTCTCTCTCTCTCTCTCTCTCTCTCTCTCTCTGTGTGTGTGTGTGTGTGTGTGTGTGTGTGTGTGTTTACCAGACATCTCCAAATGAGTCCAGACGGATTGGAACTGTGGATCTCTGTCTCTCTTTCTGTCTCTCTCTCTCTTTCTGTGTGTGTGTGTGTTTGTTGGGTCTTATATCAGCATGTTGTGTGTATGTTGAAATATATTATCTAAGAGCTTCTCTAATCTCAAACCCTCAATGTTTTCTTCTCCTCTTTTCTGCCTTTCCTCCTCCTCCTCTCCATTCCTCCTCCTCTCCTCCTCCTTCTCCTCCTCCTCTTCCTCTCTTCCTCCATGCATAGTGACCTCTCTCACCCTTTCCTCTCTTCTCTCTCGGTGTCGTTGTTGTTCTGTCTTTGCCCCTCCCACTCAACAAGACATGCTCTGACTCCTCCCTCCTCCCCCTTCCTGCTCGCTCCGCAGGTTCCCACTGCTCTGTGTGTGTGTGTGTGTGTGTGTGTGTGTGTGTGTGTGTGTGTGTGTGTGTCAGGCTGAGGCTCCACTCTCCACTCCCTCTCGCTCTCCTCTCAGATAGCACAAGCCTGGCTGCCGGAGGGACTGTGGACTGACTGTTCTCCTGGTTCTCTGGCTGTTCTCCTGGTTCTCTGACTGTTCTCCTGGTTCCTGCTCCTGGTTCCTGCTCCTGGTTCCCTGACTGTTCTCCTGGTTCCCTGACTGTTCTCCTGGTTCTCTGGCTGTTCTCCTGGTTCCTGCTCCTGGTTCTCTGACTGCTCTCCTGGTTCCCTGCCTGCTTGTTTGACTGGGTGTCTGAGGGAGGCGCTGGAATTATCTTCAGGACTCTACAGTGCAGGAGTGAAGTAGAGCAGAGACAGCAGAGGTAGGCATCCTCCTCTCCTCTCCTCCTCCTCTCATCCTCTTCTCTCCTCTCCTTCTCTCCTCCTCCTCTTCTCTCCTCTTCTCCTCCTCTCCCCCTCTCCTCTCCTCCTCCTCCTCTTCTCTCCTCTCCCCCTCTCCTCTCCTCCTCCTCCTCCTCTCCTCTCCTCTCCCCCCCTTCTCTCCTCTCCTCTCCCCCTCTCCTCTCCTCCTCCTTCAGGACACAGGATGGCACTGGCATTGACACTCATGCTAGACTGTGTATGTGTGCCTGTGTGTGTGTGTGTGTGTGTGTGTATGTGTGTGTGTGACAGG
>NC_063194.1:34508370-34520870 GCF_017589495.1 Alosa alosa | reverse complement strand
ACAGCCCCCCCCCCATGTTATCGGCCACACCACTGTAAACACACGCCAACAAGTGGGACAAACAAACAAAACATCTTAACAGCATAGAGAAGCTTGTGAACGTTCCCCTGGTGTGATGGAGAGACTCTTGTGAACGTTCCCCTGTGTGGAGATTAGACTCTTGTGAACGTTCCCCTGGCTCGTGGGGTCTGTTGAGCGTCCTGGCTCATCGATGCGCTCGTGTATAAACACACCTTCCTTTTGTTTACACCTCAGTGTCCAAAGCGTCACTAAGAAATATCTCACTCGGAACATACCAGCAGCCTCAGGCTTACGGAACATACCAGCAGCCTCAGGCTTATGGAACAGGGAATGGGAAGCAGGGGTCAGGGGTCAGGGAACACGCTTGTTAACCTGTTACTGGGCGCTTCTGCAGTAACAGGTTGAAGACAGCAGGTATCTGTTACTACCCACTAGGGGGCGCTACTGCAGTAACAGGTTGAAGACAGCAGGTATCTGTTACTACCCACTGGGGGGCGCTACTGCAGTAACAGGTTGAAGACAGCAGCTGTTCAACCCAGGGGGTCAGGATTTGAAGGGTTAGCGTCAGCCAGTTAGCATGGCATTTGGCCGCTGACATTTTTGAAAACATGGCGTTACATGGTTGCAACTTACGGCACCAGTTTGCACATGCTGATTGGTAGATGACAGCTCATTTAGTGTTGGGCACGAGCGTCCTCGCGCGTCCATGTTGGTTTGCATTTCTGGAAGACGACAAATAAAACAACTAACTACTTGGATTAAGCTACTGATACTTGACTTAATGCCTACATGGTTTAGGCTGTATTACCGGACTTTGTTGTTAATAAAAGAAAAATTTGAATGTTGTCATATTAGGCTTTTATTTGCCTTATGTGTGGGTTGACAAGGTAACTGACTATGACCATACATTTTAGCAGATGCAATGACCTATATCCAATTATTAGCCTCATTATAATTACTCATTGCGTTGTGCATGAAAACTATTTTAAAACGCACAGGCTGTAGTTATACCTGTAGTCCATGACAAAGCAACATCTGGATGTAACCTATGTCTCCCCAAGTGTTTTAAAATGAAACAAATGTCAATGACTTATTTAGTTTGCTTTCTTGCAACATTGACATGATTAGGCTATGCATTTGATTTAAATGACCAGGCTGCCAGTCGAGGCAAAAACGAAATATCCAACAACAGTTGCAGACTCTTTGCCTGCTCGAACCACAATACCCGAGGGATGTGCGCTTATCGGTAAGTCCAACTTGCGTTGGCTTCATTTTGTCTGCCTGCAAATGTAGCCTAGGTTTAACCGGGTTTAACAAGCTGCAAATGCACACTGGGTGCAGCAAATATTTCAGCTATCCACAAGTTTCTTACATCCCATATGTCTACTTAATTTTAGTAATTTTCGTTCATTATTGGTGTAGCCTAAGGTGACTCAATATTGATTCGCATTGTTTATTATCACATATGAACATCACATTAAATAACCCAGGACTTCAGAGACAGGGCAAACTTCTACCACCATTCCCAAAATGTTATCCCAAACAATTAAATACATTTGCGCTTATAACGAGGTGAAGCGCGTTCCCGAATTACTTTTCCTATGAGGGAATGTCCAATCTTCATCAACGACATACCGTTGTACCTTAAGTTGTCTCCGTCTGTAACGTGGAATCTAATAGGCTAATTCTAGCTGGTGCCGGAAACGAACACCCATGAAACGCCATTTTTGTAAAGATGGCTGCAGTCAATTTCAAACTTTTTTGGCTGAAGTAGCTAGCCTAGCATGGTCCATTGAAATGAATGGGGGCGGGACTTAGTCACTCTCTCCAGTTATATATAATACCTCCATGGTTCAACCAAACTGGGTCACTCAGGGGCCAGTGGGCAGGGACAGCACCCTTGTTTGAGGGCTGGTTGGTGTCGCCACAGACTTAGAGCGGAGAGGTGCTCTCGATACCTCTGGTCAGGTTCACTCGGCGGTCAGGTTCACTCGGCAGTGAGATTCACTTGGCGGTCCAGTCGTTAACGATGTGGCACAAACAGGCCGCAGGAACAGCGGGAAAACATCCAGGAATGTTCCTCTGCGCCTGATTGGCTGCTCACGTGAGGGCATGCAGGGGTCATGGGGTCGCAGGAGATTACACATCAAGTACACCAGCAATGTGGACACAGCCCACATCTAAGTTAGCCTTGAAGTTAGCTGCCAAACCAATCAGAAGCACTCAGATGACTGACCAACAGCTGCCTATCCAATCAGAAGCACTCAGATGACTGACCAACAGCTGCCTAACCAATCAGAAGCACTCAGATGACTGACCAACAGCTGCCTAACCAATCAGAAGCACTCAGATGACTGACTGCCATCCTCTTGAGTGAGCTGTTAATGCAGTCTTTTGATGGCTGCTATGACACACACACACACCTCTGCTGGCCACTCTGTATTCAGGGCCTCAGTCTCGGAGTAACCCCAGGCAGAGTCATACCAGAGATACAATACAAACAAAGTTACAATGTCAGACCAACCGTTGGAGATAAATGGAGAGTTATAATTTCTGAATCTGTCTCGAAATGATTCTACCTTGTGTCTTTTATTTTGTCTTTTTAATCATTCTCTATTTTTAAATGATTTCACCTTGTGTGTTTTATGTTTTCTTTTTAGTATGATCTTCACCTTTTGAACTATTGTTTGACTGTTTTGCCCTTTTACTGTCAGACACCAAACAGGACGAGGACCACAAAAGCGTCACGTTCAAAAGTTTATTTAAGGGATGGGGGTTATGGGGTTTCAGGGGTTCGGGGGGTACGGGAGTTCAAGAGTTTGCGTGTGTGTGTTCCCCAGTAGCCTAACAGCAATGGCAGGAGCTGGATGATCCGGGAAGTCCTGGGGAAACACACACACAACAGCAATTGAAACGAAGCAGCAGTACAGTCAAGGACTAGGCGGTATTCAGTAGAAGAGGGACGGAAGGCAGGTCAAGATTACGGGGCTGGAGAACACAGAAGTAGTCGAGCCCGGGTCCGGGATCACAGGCAAAGAGTCAGAGGCGTTTTCCAAAACAGGCAGGTAACTGGTGCTGGTTGCAGACGATCTGACAAGTGTGGACTGAAAAGCAAGGCTTTATATACAGGGCATGGTGAATGCAGTGCAGCTGGTAGGTAACGAGGGTGAGGCAGAGCAGAGCAGAGCAGGAACAGGTGGAGGTCATCAGACTTCAATCAGCGTGTGTTACCAGGCAGAGAGAGAGCTCATGACATTTACTTCTTTATTTGTTATTATTATTGTTTGCTTTTGTTTATGTAAAGCACATTGAATGACCTCTGTGTATGAAATGCGCTATATAAATAAACTTGACTTGACTTGACTTAAAATCGAGGGTCACTTCAGCAACAATAACCCGCGTAGCATGTGGGCTGGCATCTCTCAGTATGCTTTAAAACCGCCACAATCATCCCTGTCCTGAAGACCCCAGCAATATCATGTCTGAATGGCTATTGCCCGATAGCACTCACACCGATAGTGATGAAGTGCTTTTAAGCAACTGGTCATTCATCAAATCAAGAAATAAATAGACACCAGCACTGACCCTCATCAATACGCTTACAGGAAGAACAGGTCCACTGCGGATGCTGTCTCAATGGTCGTACACCTGGCCCTAACCCTCCTGGAGAGCAAGGATCCGTATGTGAGCTGGCCCTAACCCTCCTGGAGAGCAAGGATACGTACTGTATGGAAGGCGGCTCTTTCTGGATGTTAGCTCCAGGGCTCCGAACCGGTTCAAGGAACGAAAACCGAAAACAAACGGAATTTTACGGAATTTTACGAGGAGCGGAAACGGAAATGAAAACAAAATGGTCTTCAACTGTTCCGGAACAGAAACGTTATTCTGAAATCCACAAAACCGGTTAATAACGTTTTTTTTTTCGTTCTCTATATATTTTATAAAATTTCACCAAAGCATATCCTAAGTGATCTACTCGTTTGATTGTAGGTGAACAGCCTAATAATTTGATTTCTGCAGTTTGAAAAAAAAAAAAACGAATAAATGGACCTTTGGTCCAAATGTGTATATTTTGTCTTGCTGTTGTAATGTAACCTATCCGTCTGCCACTTTGGATCTTAGGCCAGCTCGTGGCGTAGGCTACTGAAACTGATTTGGAAATTGTTTGTAGCCTATGCGTAATAGCCTATTTTGCCTGTCCACGCCTTGTCGTTTTAAAGTCGGGATTTGAAATGTTTGCGCAATTATAGCCTATTCTATGTAGAAGAGTTAAACGGGAAATTTGAGATAGGCCTTGTCAGTATTTTTATTATAGCGCAAGCCTTTGAAGATCTCCATATGGATAAAACTTAGGCTACAACCAGGTAAGGAGTTTAGCACGTATCCAGAAATATTTTTGATAAGAAATTATTTATAGGCATAGGTTAGGCCTACAGTAAGTCTGTAGGCTATGGGATGGATAGCCCATCTGAATGTTTTTGGATGCCGCCTGTGATTTATTATTTTTGGGCATAGCTACGGTATAGGCTAAATCAAGGGGAAATAATGAGTATGTCTATTCTAAGGTAAAGTCCACAAAAATAGACTTGATAGGCCCGCCAAACACTACGGAACTTTAAGAACGAAACGATATTTTATGTTCGAACCGGTTCAGGACCGATATGTTGGTGGCGGAACGCATGCAAGAACGAAAACGTTAAACATAGGCCTATCTGAACCGTTCGGAACGGAACGTATGAAAAATAATTTTGTTTTCAAGCCCTGGTTAGCTCTGCTATAAACACAATCACCCCACAGACTCTTACACATAAACTGGAGACCCTTGGATTATGCATACGCTCTTGAACCTGACACTCTTATCTTAATGAACTGGTCTAGCACAAATGCAACGTTTTTGTGCATATTTGCACATACTGTAAATGCAGGACCGTCCCTGCATGGTCTGATATACTGCTTTCAGGTCTGGCTGGTTGAGTATGTGCATTTGTGTGTGTATTCTGAGATGTGCATGGATGGGATTTTTTTTGGGGGGGCAACATTCCATTTGAATCTCCAGCAGAAATGGGAAAGAGCTGCTATGCTATAGACTGTAGTCCACAAATAGGCTAAGGCTACTTATAGGAATTCAGAGATTCAAAATTCTTTAAGCAGTTTGACACTCACAACGCAAACCAGGGCCGGGCTCAATCCAGTGGGTTCTAGGTTCTGTGTTCCGGGCCCAATCCAGCGGGTTCTAGGTTCTGTATTCCGGGGCACAATCCAGAGGGTTCTAGGGTCTGTGTTCCGGGGCTCAATTCAGCGGGTTCTAGGTTCTGTGTTTCGGGGCACAATCCAGAGGGTTCTAGGTACTGTGTTCCGGGGCTCAATCCAGCGGGTTCTAGGTTCTGTGTTCCGGGGCTCAATCCAGCGGGTTCTAGGTTCTGTGTTCCGGGCCACATCTGGATCAGAGGGTGTACAGTGCTTTTGTTTTCCTTGCACGAGACCTTTATGTTTTTTTGACCTCTCACCCCTCCCTGCACACACAAACACACATATACATATACATTACAGAGTGCACACACACACACACACACACACACACAAATACACACTCACACACACACACAAAGACCCCTCCCTGCACACACACACACATACATATACATTACAGAGTGCACACACACACACACACACACACACACACACACAAATACACACTCACACACACACACAAAGACCCCTCCCTGCACACACACACACATACATATACATTACAGAGTGCACACACACACACACACACAAAGACCCCTCCCTGCACACAGCACGGCTCCAGCAGATCAAACATCTCCCCTGTGCTTCCCTGCACATGGGCCACACACACACACACACACACACACGCACACACACATGCACGCACACACACACACACACACACAGACACACACACACACACACACACACTTTTGGTGGCCTGGCGTAAGGCTGTTTTTTCTTATTGTCTGACTCTGTTCTTTACTGTGATATGTCTATTGTTGTTTGTTTGTTGTCCTGTTTGTACTTTGCCTTAATGTGCAGCATCTGGAGGGGATTTCCACAGGGACCTCTGTAGTAAGTGTGTGTGTGTGTGTGTGTGTGTGTATATGGGTGTGCTGTATTGTTTATGTTTATCTACTGAAATGATGTGTGTATGCCTGTTCGAGTGATTGTGTGTCTGATTGTGCATATACTATTATGTATGTGATCTTGTCAAATTATGTGTGCTTGTGTGTGTGTATGTGTGTTAATAATAATAATAATAATAATAACTTGTGGGGTTGGGTGGTTAAGGACCATAGGCCTCAGTGAATAAATGTGATTTTAGGTGCTTTTTGAATGTAGCCAGTGTGGGGGCTTGGCGGATATGGAGAGGTAGACTGTTCCAAAGGGTGGGGGCAGCAACACAGAAGGCTCTGTCACCAAAAGTCCGTAGCCTGGAACGGGGGATGACAAGCGGGTCCTTGCCAGAGGACCTCAGGGACCCTGGGCTGGGAGTGATGCTGGATGAGATCGAGAGGTACTGGGGAGCAAGAGCATTGAGGGATTTGTATGTAAGGAGTAAGATTTTGTAGGTGATGCGTGACTTCACCGGGAGCCAGTGAAGCTGCTTGAGTGTGTGGGTAATGTGTTGCCATCGCTTTGTGTGTGTGAGGATCCTGGCAGCCGAGTTTTGGACACGCTGTAGCTTGTCCAGTGCTTTGGTGGGAAGACCATAAAGGACACCGTTACAGTAGTCCAGACGGGAGGTGATGAGGGCATGTGTCAGAGTCTCCGCAACAGTGTCTGACAGTGAGGGCCGGAGTCTGCAGATGTTGCAGATGAGGTGGAAGAAGGCGGATTTGGTGATGTTACTGATGTGAGCTTGTGTTAGAAGGGGTGGCTGTGTGTGTATGTGTGTGCGTGTGTTTGGGGGTTTGGCTGAGTGTGTGTGTGTGTGTGTGTGTGTGTGTGTGTGTGTAAGTGTGTTAGAAGGGGTGGCTGTGTGTGTATGTGCGTGCAGGGGTTAAATTGGGATTTGTTATGTGTGTGTGTGGGGGGGCTCTCTCAAGCGGGGTCCGGGGGTATGCCCCCCTGGGAATTTTTCTTAAAAAATAAACCATTAAATGGCACTTTCTGGAGAGTTTTGTGCAAAGAAATAGAGAATTTGAGTCTTACATGATATGAACAAAACTGCAAGGTTAAGAGCCTATACAGTACTTTGCATTGTTATAGTATCAACAGGTATTAGGGCATTTAGCATTTACATTGCTCATCAGTCATCACTTGATTACACATTACCTTGCTATGATATAAAAAGTGACCCATACAAAGTGCCAAACATAATGTGCCACATGTTGTGGAAAAAGTCAAGAAAAGTGAGCTGTTTCATCAGTAAATCATACAGAAGAGAGAGTGCAGCATATGACAGCAGCAGCTGAAGAGCCAGTGCAGCATATGACAGCAGCAGCAGCATATGACAGCCGCAGCAGCTGAAGTGCCAATGCAGCATATGACAGCAGCAGCAGCTGAAGAGCCAATGCAGCATATGACAGTAGCAGCAGCAGCAGCTGAAGAGAGAGTGCAGCATATGACAGCAGCAACAGTTGAAGAGAGAGTGCAGCATATGACAGTAGCAGCATATGACAGCAGCAGCAAGTGACAGCAGCAGCAGCATATGACAGTGCAGCATATGACAGCAGCAGCAGCAGCAGAAGAGAGAGTGCAGCATATGACAGTACGTGGCCTTGAGTTTCCCCCTGTTGTTGTCTAACAATGTGTGTTCTCTTGGGTGTCACTGCCTGTAATTGTGTGCAGGTGTCCCTGATTGTGCGCTGACTAAGGGGGTTGGACCTGCCTTTAAAAGCCGCCCGCTCCATCATGGCCGCAGCTAATTCCCTTGCAGACCTTCACGAGTGACACTGCTGTTTTTCGCATAGGCGTTTAATATTTGATACGGGGCAACTATACAGCTTTGCTGTTCTGTTTTTTCGTTCCTATTTTTGTAAATTCTCTTGTAAATACTTGTGCGTGCCTGGTGACGGGACGGTGAATTTTCTTTTACTTTTGCACCTCAGAGTAGGTTATGGCAGCGCAGCAGGTAGCTTGCGGAAGACTCACCTGCAGACTCACCTGAGTGTATCTATATGGGTGCGTGCTGTATTGTATGTTTATCTACTGAAATGATGTGTGTATGTATGCCTGTGTGAGTGATTGTGTGTCTGATTGTGCATGTGATCTTGTCAAAATTATGCGTGCTTGTGTGTGTATGTGTGTTAGAAGGGGTGGCTGTGTGTGTATGTGTGTGCGTGTGTTTGGGGGTTTGGCTGAGTGTGTGTGTGTGAGTGTCTGTCTCGGAGACAGAAACCGAGAGAAAAACATGCAGGAGAGAGAGGTTCTCCAGTGATGAGGAGAGGAGAGGGGAGGTTCTCCAGTGATGAGGAGAGGAGAGGGGAGGTTCTCCAGTGATGAGGAGAGGGGAGGTTCTTCTGTGATGAGGGGAGGGGAGATTCTTCTGTGATGGGGAGAGGGGAGGTTCTCTAGTAGTGGTTTGGAGAGGGAAGGTTCTCCAGTGGTTTGGAGAGGGGGGAGGTTCTCCAGTGGTTTGGAGAGAGGGAGGTTCTAATGTGATGAGGAGAGAAAGAGACAAGAGAGACAATGTGGGAGACGAGGTTCTTCTGTGCAGAAGGATTTCCATAAAGATTCAGAGGTTGCCTCTCACTCTCAGGCCCCGCTTTACACGGTGCTGCTCACTCCCAGGCCCGTCTTTCCGTGATGGGGAGAGGAGGTCTCGCAGTGGCTTGGAGAGGGAAGGTTCTCCATGGCTTGGGAGGGGAGGCCCTCCCAGTGGTTTGAGAGAGGAGGTTCTAATGTGATGAGGAGAGAAAGAGACAAGAGAGACAATGTGGGAGACGAGGTTCTTCTGTGCAGAAGGATTTCCATAAAGATTCAGGCCCTGTTTACACGGTGCTGCTCACTCTCAGGCCCCGTTTAGACGACAACGACAACGATGCAACCGGTGATGTTGTTCTGCGCTTGACCCCGTCATTTAGATGCAACCGGTGATGTTGTTCTGCGTTTGACCCCGTCATTTAGATGCAACCGGTGATGTTGTTCTGCGCTTGACCCCGTCATTTAGATGCAACCGGTGATGTTGTTCTGCGCTTGACCCTGTCATTTAGATGCAACCGGTGATGTTGTTCTGGCGCTTGACCCGTCATTTAGATGCAACCGGTGATGTTGTTCTCATTTAGATGCAACCCGGTGATGTTGTTCTGCGCTTGACCCCGTCATTTAGATGCAACCGGTGATGTTGTTCTGCGCTTGACCCCGTCATTTAGACGCAACCGGTGATGTTGTTCTGCGTTTGACTCTGTCATTTAGACGCAGACGGAGGTTTTATCTCCCCCCCCCGCAAACAGAGTTTTTAAAAACTCCGGGCTGATCGTTTTTTTGGGAAAACTCAGTTTGTTCGTTTGCGTCTAAAGAGGTACAAACAGAGATTTGTGTGACGAGATTTTTAGTCAGTTCAAAAGATAAAGCGGAAGCGATTCGTTGCTGTTGTTGATATTTTCGGGGCACGATGTTATTTTTGAAAACGGAGAAATGTCCGTTTATGAAAATAGCCGGCTAAGTGTGTCTGTTAACTGCAAGGGCATAGGTTTGGTCTGAGCTTTGGTGGGGACACTACCCACTAACCCCCCCCCCTCAACTCAACTCTTTCACCAGCCACTATAGATATATAAAATGATTAAAATGTGCTACTGTCCAACTACTATCCATGATTAAAATGTGCTACTGTCCAACTTGATCTAACTACACTGTGTAGCCTACATAATCTGATTTTAATATGTAGGCTACAGATATGTAGGCTATATTTAACATTTATTTTCTATTTGGTCTGTTATGAAATCATGCCCATTTAAGCACAGATCAGTTTTAAGAAACTTAAAGGAGAACTTGGCAACTATTTCAACGTAATCATTTGATGGTTAAATGACCTGTTCCGTGAAAATGGTGACTTTTCCCCGCTGCCCCTAGCGTCCCCCAGGTGGAAAACCAACCTTGCAACATTGAGACTACAGTCCCGAAAGAGAAGGGAGAAACAAGAAACTCGTTTTTAAATCGTATTTTACCTTATAACATCCACATTGTCTGCCGAACTTATGCTAGCCGTTTTGCTAGCTTGTAAACAAATCCATGTGCTTTATCGTTACCTTTTTCCACAGTTTGAAATAGCATAATGCACAATTTCTCCAGCAGAGGGGGAAATCCTGCCAAGTTTCCCTTTAAATACATGCATGCTTAGCATTTTGTGAAAAGAAATCATTACATTGGCTGCAATGGCTACATTGACAAACTCTTAACCATGAGCTGCCTGTATATTCTCTGATTCTAATATTTACAGATATATAGGCGATGTAAGCGCAGCTCAGTTTTAAGAAATGCAGCCGAAAGACCATGTTGAATTTTGCTATAATTTATTTCAAAACCGGATTACTCTGGAACAGCTAACTATACACGGAATGCATTACACCTTTGTGTTCGGTAAGGTCTGCTGTTTATTCTGATATATGGTTTGTCATGTGTTGCGTGAAGAGTGTGTAGGTCTACGATATTCCACCGAGACGAATGGATGTGGAGATGGGCGCAGAGAATAATTATTACATCTCTTGAAGTTATTTTTCTCGCGAACTGTTTATCACAGCAAACAGTAGCACCGTTTAAAAGCTGAGAAAAGGCTCTTTCATGTGACACATGTGTGATGAGTAGCCTACTTCTCAAGGAGTTCAACAGACAAGAATGGGTGAATTTGGACGCACTTCATGCTTGTAGTGAAGTAAAGCTGAAGCACTGCATGCTGCGCAGGAGACTGCGGCTCACTGGTATTTATTATGACCGCGCAGCGAAGCGGCGGTCATATAGGTTTAGTCAGATTTTTTTTTTTTTTTTCGCATGTCCAAATTCCCGTCAAGGATTCTCGGGACACTGTAAGACCGGGGTACACGAAACTTGGTGGGCATGTAACCCCACATGGATAGCATGGAACCTCCTGTTTTCGTTTTGATCTGTAGCCCCCCCGCTGGACTGGACCCCCGAAAGGAGGGTAGGGCAGACACAGTTTTCTGTGAATATCTCGAGAACCGTAGGGTTTAGGAGGACCATTTTTTTGTATGTTGATCTCAAAGGGCCATGTCAACCCATTCCATATGCACACATGTGCATAAACAGATACACACGCACACACAAACATTCACAGTAATCCTACGTATGACACATACTCACACAGTAGACATATATACGCATGCATGCACATGCACACACACAGGCACATAAACAGGCAAACACAAAAGCACATGCACGCACACACACCCACCCACACACACATAAACATAAACATGTACATGCACACATGCACACAATTCAAGAATTTCTCAGAATTATGAACAGGCAAGATGGGGGTGGGGTTGTATAAAATGTATATTACATGTGAAATCTATGAACTAATCATAAACCAGTGAGAATTGAGTGTGCATAATGCAATTCAGTGAGACAGTTAGAATCATATATGCCTTTCAGCGTGACTTATTTTTGTGAAAAAAATGTGCTGGACTGGGCGGCGGTCATATTTTGTACCGCTCTGCGGTACATCTAGTTATGGGTAAATTCAAATCAGCGCGATTTACCCTTATAGGCTACTGCACATTACAAGATCTGTACGAGATGATCCGCAGCACTGAAGTGAGAAATGATTTAACTCTTTGTGTAGCGCATGTGAGCACTTTCCCCATTTCAACCTGAATATTGTGTGTGTGTGTGTGTGCCCAGATGTCTCGTGTGTGTGTGGCGTGTGTGTGCTATGTAGGAGTTCTGGTATTGTTCTGGGTGGGCCAGGCGGATCTCTATCGGTACCCAGAAGATGACTCAGAGGATTACGAACCCAGAACCTACCGGGACAGCAGGTGTAAACCCACACGCGAACAACACACACACACACACACACACACACACTCCTTACCGGAATAGCAGGTGTAAACACACACACACACACACACACACACACACACACACAGGGTGAAAAACCAGCATCCGTCTCTCTCACTCCCCCATCTAGATAGATACTATTAGAGATAGATAGATAGATAGATACTATTAGAGATAGATAGATAGATAGATAGATACTATTAGAGATAGATAGATAGATAGATAGATAGATAGATACTATTAGAGAGAGATAGGGTAACACTTTATTTTAATGTGTCGCTGTTACAGTGTACCTACCTAATTAGGTACAGTGGTACAACCTGTGTAACAACATGTACTATCAGGTACTATCATTGTACTTGCATTATGTATTTGTGGGTACCTACATATAGTTGTTACATTGTAATACTGAGTGCTTTTACAAAACTTTGCCAATTTGCCTAAATTTTCATCAGAGGCAAAGAGCTGACCTGAGACCTGCTGGATGGGGTAAATCTGGTCAT